>NC_051156.1:163514140-163539543 GCF_013339745.2 Dermacentor silvarum
AAGGAGGAAAATGAGCCTTTGGCAGGCCGTTCGGGAGGTACACAAATATCTGAGAGCGAATTATAAAATCCAATTGACTTCCGAATGCAGTATCCAGATTCAAGTAATCTTTGGTGGATTCACCAGTATTTCGACTAGACCTAATCACAACTTACGCTGTTGTCTGTGGATTTGATTTTTATATTGCTTGAGTGGAATAATCTAAATACGCTTACGATAATAACATCCGGTGTTGGCAGCAGCTTGTTTACCAGCCCACGTTTAACGGATCTAACAGGAAAACAATTAAAGAAAATGAAGTACTAAATATGTACGGGCTTCAAGATCTCACCGGACACGCTGTAATGGCTGAGATATAAATTGGCAAGCCTTTCACACTATGCTGAAGGTTTTAAGCAGTTTTACAATTTGTCTATCTGTGCGGATTACATTTGCGAAAGTGGATCTCGCGGAGTGCGAATTAGCTTCTAAAAGCTGGCGCTGTTATACCTTGGAGCACTCTGTTGGGTGACATTGTGACCAGCAATCAAGTAAGACAGTCTTTAGTATGGCATTTTGCACATATATGTACTCACATCATGAAAATTATGTGGATACGAGGTTCTGCTCAAGAGCCGAATTTTCTCTATGCCTTCGTATCTAAGCTTAAATTGAAGATTGCAATTGAAGCTTGGCATCGGGAACACCGCAGTGATTCCGTCAGTTTCAGGTTGCCAATCTGAGTTCCCAACAAATATGGACTTTTTTATTGCAGAGGCTCTAGCGTACGTGTATTTTATGACGGGCGCACGTACAAAGGGTCCCAATCAAGTGTTTAGACGAACTAAACCTTTTGAGTAATCGTAGCGCAGAGACACGCACTCATGCATAATATAAACGACGTTTGCGGTAAAAAACTGCCGAAAGTTAGCCTTAGTAGCCGCTACTTACTAGGTGCCTTTATTGCTGCTTGATGACAACACTCCTCCGCCCAAAGCGACATTCGAGCTTTTTTTACAGTATTTGAAGCGGGCAGACTTGAGTCTCCGGCTTTTGGAACGCTGCACCTGCCTTAGTAGATGTGAAAGTGTCATCAAGACTAGTGGCTTTTCTCTCTTTCACTCCCCTTCCCCCCTCCCAATACGTAGAGGAGCAAAACTGAACAAAGTCTAGTTAACCTCCCTGCCTTTCCTTCCTCCCTTCTCTGTATCTCTCTCTCCATTACTGCTTGACATGCCTCAATCGCTTACTTGGGAAAATAGGGTTCGCAACATTGAACCGGTTCGCGTACCGGTTCGTGACAGTGAACATTATCTTGGCCGTGTTGTGCCACAGATCTTTGAGCAAGAATTCATCGCAGTTACTTGAGCTTCCCCACATGTTGCTGGTTCCCAGCCCTATGCGCAAGACGGGTGAAAGACCCAGCACTAATGAATCGTAAGTTGCTTGTTCTACGTGAAGTGGGCCCGGCTTACCAACCTTCAACACCTTATTGTTTGCTAACCAGACGTAATGCGCCTAGGGTGACGTCACCACGTGCCCCACTTTGTTCTGCACGACGATGGACCGGCAAGCCTGCCTCGTCAAGGCCATTTAAGGCCAGACCGGCCCATTGTTAGATGAGAGAGTCGCCACCAGCCCCCCAGCAGTCGGTCTGGCGCGCTCTTACCGCTACCTGTACGCTAGTTTCTGCTAGGCTGGGCTCTCATTGCAGTGAATGTATCAAAGGCGAAGCATTTCTTGGCGAAGAATTGCCACTTTGAGTTTATCTATCTATCTATCTATCTATCTATCTATCTATCTATCTATCTATCTATCTATCTATCTATCTATCTATCTCTATATCTGTCTACATCTATCTATATCTCTATATCTATCTATATCTCTATATCTATCTATATCTCTATATCTATATATCTATCTATATCTCTATCTCTATATATCTATCTATATCTCTATATATCTATCTATATCTCTATCTCTATCTATCTATCTCTATCTATCTCTATCTATCTATCTCTATCTATCTCTATCTATCTATCTATCTATCTATCTGATTACGTCTTGGCGCTCTGATGATTGTTTCGTTCAGGTGGTATGTACCAAAGCTGGCACAGATGACAAAGTGTATGTCGAACATAAATGATATTTCATGACATGAAATCATGTAGGTCATGAAACAGCCGCCTGGATCTTGCAGCTCTCATGGTCGTTTCGGTCTCGTGGTAGGTATCAGAAGTGCGTACGGGCAGGTGTTCCTCTTATATATATACACTCTAAGAAGAAAACGAGGAAATGGGGTATTGAGGTGAATCCTTTAAGGAAAGAACTGGTTTACCACAACCGTTCTTCCCTTTAGGGGGTAAGTGAGAGAGGATGAACTCTTACCCCCCATGCGGTTACTCCTTCGAGGACTAACTGTTGTTCTTTTCCTATGCTCCTCAAGGGAGTAACGGTAATTCTTTCCGATGCTCTTCAAAGATGGAACTAACGAAATTAGCTGTTGCACGCCGAGAATAAAAATGACTGAGCTGAAAAAAAAATGAACCCACGCCTAATACTATTCCAACTCATGTCCTCGTGCGCACAAATCCGGTACTCTAACCATTACCCCATGGCGGCTCAGCCGGCCAGATATGATATTGAGACAAGGTTAAGCACCTGAACGCATGTGCGGCAATACATAAGAGATTCGGCATTTTGTGTATGCTATGCGGGGAGACTCTAACGTTGCATGGACATGCAACCGTAAGGGACAGCAAAAATAAAGCTGCCAGATTATTCTTAGGATAATTCAAATTGAGGCATATTACGTGGTGTACGTGTAGCGAGCGCAAACGGTGCACGACCGACGACAGAGAAGGCCAACTTCTCTGTCGCTTAGTGTGCCCCGTCTGAGCTACACATCGCTTCACTTAAGTTTGTAATTTCCTTGGAACGGAAGAAACTTAGGCAGCATTGACCAAGAACATGTGGCACTCCATCAATGACTTCCGCGTCTATTGTGTATCGTTCATTTAAGGCTTGCACATGACTTGCATGGTTCTTCACACTCCACTTTTTAAATCTCACGCAATTTTCTCATGAAGAGAGAAAGAGCTACTTTGCATGTAGTTCAATAGACAGCGCACGAACTTCAAATTATTCACGATTTATAGAAATACAGTTGGTGGTGCTGATTTGCCGCTATACAATTGCGTACCAATGCTGCCGCCCCTTTCTCCGTCGGATCCACATATGTTACATACTCAGGGAATCTTGGTTGTTGGTTTATCTCTTGTAATACTATCACGTCTGGTTTGTTCTCGAGTGAATCCACGTGTTGTTGCAGCTCACCCGCCTCGTTCCTAAACCTACGGCCACTGGAGAATCATCGTGCCTTCTTTCCCTCTAATCCTTTTCCCCCCTAATCTTTGGTCAAGTCCAGGGTGCTGCCCGAACGGTGCACTTCAGTACCTGGTTTGGTGTACGGGGCGTTCTTCTTGCTTTTCTTTGCGAGCATGAGTTCGTTGACGTTGGCTTCTAGTTTGCTACCCTTCGCACTGGTCTTTGCCATCTCTGAGCAAACTTGCTCTACTTGCGCTGCTAGTTGCGACATTTATGTGAGTTGTACCACCAAGTTGCTGACCTCTTGTAGGGTTCGGGCCCACCTTGGTTCTCTCTCCGCCTCTTGTAGGCAGTGCTTTTCAGGCTGAGTGTGCCGCTTGGCTTTATCTTTAGTGATACCTTTAGTGATACCTTTAGTGATACCTTTAGTGATACCTTTAGCGATACCTTTAGTGATACCTTTAGTCATACCTTTAGTGATATCTTTGTGATATAATTAGTGATAGCATCAGTGATAGAATGGTGTGGCAATACACCCTGCTTATACCCCAATGTCATATAGCAAGGCGTGGCATATACGTATACCTAAATATATACGGGAGTTGCCGCTCACGGGACGCCGGCGCCGGACGCTGATACCGGATTTTCTGCGACACGGGGCCCTTGACGCCATCGCGTTAAAATGTTACAGACAGGCTGGTCGACGCTTTGAGTCAAAGGCTGCCTTTGACAAAGATAGGTCGATCTATCTAAACGTTGGCCAACCAGCCTCAGGAAGTTTGTCCTTGTTTGCACAACTTCTATTGTACAATGCGTTTACATTTGTCGGCCCCTATCTTGACTTCAGATTTTCTGCGCTTCTCTGTGGTGTACCAACCCCATAAGTGCGCTTTGCATGCCCCGACTACTCCATTCTTGCGGCTGCCTTGTCCACTCCGCACTTTTTGTCTTGTTGGAAGGGGCGTTTATGGTCCATTTCTAACTGCTAGAACTCTGAACCACAGGGTTCTAGTTTACATTGACCACATCTCGTGATATGCCGAAACAGCAACGGTACCAGCCACAGCAGTGCCGCAAAACGGTTCAGTGTGTCGCGCCACCTCGTCCTTCATTGTGGGGCCCCTAATAAAAACTCTTCGTTGTGGCCAGGAGTCGATTGTCCACCGTGTTAGGTTCTTTCACGTGGTCAATGCAGGCCGAAATAAGAAGCGTATACTCTCTGACACGCACGCACACGCACACACACACACACACACACACACACACACACACACACACACACACACACACACACACACACACACACACACACACACACACACACACACACACACACACACACACACACACACACACACACACACACACACACACACACACACACTTTTTCTATCAATTCAACGACATCTAACATCTAACTTGTAACAAAAACTAATATGGAGCACTTTTAAGTATGGAGTCTCTAACTAGTCCGCATACTACACATTTAGGTCATTGAAGTTCACACATAACCGTACGATTCGGTGTGGGTTGGCATCGAGAGGGCTGCTGCTGAGGTACCCAGCTGGAGGCATGCGCGGGGACGACGTGTCATGACGGAGCAGGAACGTACGCCAGGAGCGAAGTCCAGGGTCATAGAGGCTGTGGTCTGTTCTCCACTGGATGACCCGCAGACGCACGCCAGAGGCAATAGTTGAGCCGTAGGCTCAGGAGCACCAGGCAGAGGCAGGAGCCCGGAGCCACCATCCGACAGGCTCCTTCTTCCGCCGCTGCTGCCTTCTCTCGGCTTCTTTCCTCACAGTGGCACCGCTCCCCCGTTCCACGCTCGTGCCAAGAGGCTCTCCGGAAATTCTTCTTTTTCTATTTACTTTTTCGGTTGCCAGCGCACGATCATGCTCACGCCTTCATTGCCGTCGTTGTGGTCTTCGCCTTCCTTTGTAAAACAGCACGTGCACCTCACAACACATTGAGCTTAGTCGTCTTGTCTGCTGTCGTAGAGCTTCTTCGTGTAGAATGCGAGATTAACAGTGACATCTCGGCTACATAGCACGCACGCGAGTGGCATGACAGATGAGTCCAATTCGAGTCTTGGCCACACGCTCATCTACATTGCCCCTGACCATTCCGATGAACACTACTCCCAGCGTAACATTTGGTCTGAAAACTTCCACGCAGGCTTATGCTTGATTCTCTCCTCGTTCTTTTAACACGAAAGTGTTTTATGCCGGGGTCCACCAAGACTTCACTGACGTATTTCCGTCACGGAAATACGTCATAGAACATAATACAAAGAAAGAAACCAGAAGAAAAAGTTCCACAAACATGCAAAATTTGGAAATCGAACCCACGACCTCTCGGTCCGCGACGATAGATCGCCGAGCGTTTAACCCATTGCGCCACAAACGCATTTGCAGAGAGCTACACAGACGCGCCTTATATATCTAACACTCCTGCGTGTACCCGCGCTCTTGCTCGGGGCGGTGCCGCCGCCTACGAGCAGAAAAGAGAAGTACTGCATTATGACACTAACGCGCACCGACAGTGAACGCTTCGGTGGTCTCAGCACTACGACGCCTCGATGCCAGCATTCGAAGGGACGCTGGCATCAAGAAGCACTACCAACGCCACCTAGGTGGCGTTCACCGTACTCAGCACAGCGGAGCGTGGCCTCCGCAATTAGCTCTGAAAATGTTTCTGAAGTTGATCGCGGAGGCTGCAATTACGACGCGCTGTACGCGCTGATTTGACTCGGTGACGATTCAGTTACGTGCTTTGTCTTGCGCGTTGTATTAGTGTGTCAGTTACGTGCTTCGTCCTTCGCGTTGTGCTAGCGTGTGCAGCGTAGTGCAGCTTCCATATGCACGACGGTTGCTCATGGTCATCGACGTTGGTAGTCGTGATGGAGGAGACGTGCCACCAGGCGTCAGCGTGGGTGCATCAACGCCTAAGGGCGCTTTAGCCACAAAACACCAATAGACATTATATATCAATGTGCAATAATAAACATTACACTACTTCTGTGAAGACACGTTTCACTTTCGTGTTCTATACCGATTCCTATATAAGAGGGATCAACCACATTTTTTTTTGACGCACAGCCATGAAACATCCCGCACTATAGACTCTTTCATACATGCTGCTCAGATTTTTCTGATTGCGTGCCCGCTTCTCAAGCAGCCTAACATACTGTTGAGTATGACCAGCTCTTTCGGTTGCCTACGACCCCAGGCTAATTGTGCCAGAAAAATACGTCGTGCAGATTCATCCTGTGAAGGTGTACTTGCTACTTGGTATGATGAGTGGTTCCACCTCACATATTTTAACCATCGTCACAACTACTAAGGGTACCTTCCAGTAGTGCACCGCACTTCTGTTTATTTTCCGTCCTTCATTCTCTCGGCAACGTGAGTACACATGTAGACCGTCTCTCGGTAGAAATCCAGCATCTTGCCATCTCCATAATTTGCTTGAGTGTTTTGTCATTTTATGTAGAAGAGTGAAACGAGACAGCTGCGCCGAAGAACAAGCTGCATCGCCATCGCTACATCGCAGCGTTAGTTCCTGCTGCTGGCCTTTTCTCCATTATTTTCCTGCTACTATGCAGAAAGAACGCCACGCCCTCTCTCCTCCATCTTTATTTTATGACGGCGCTCGCAGATCACGCACTAAACGCAGGCACCTGAGCAGAAAAAAAAACAACTAAGGAAACGGTTTTGAACTAAACGCCTTGCATTTCAGCAAGGGGGGAGATACACGAAGGCACACTGGAAGTTGAACTACGTAAATACAATTTTTTCATAATCAAAATGAATGCTCTATTGCATGGGTCGTTTCCACCGTCTATATGCTGTATGTTGTACAAGTATACTGCTGTGTCCGTGATTTTGGCACACAACATACTCGTAGAAAGGGCGCGCGCTTAGAGTATATTCTCTTTTATCTCCATTCAGTCTTCGTGCTGCTATGCTTTTGTTCTCTTTCCTCGGCGGTCGATATCCTCATTTTATATTTTAATACGTGTCCTTATTTCGTAAATTCGCGATATGAGCCACTATAAGGCCTAAGCTTTAAAACAATAAATCCCGATAGTTGGTCGGAGCATCACTGTATAATGGTATGGTCACTAAACCAAGATAACCTGGTTTCATAGCCAATATTGACAAGAGTATTTCTTCACATTATAGATGATTAAGTAGCCGTAGACATAGCGCTTTGATTTATTAATCTTCGTATAAATAGCGATATGTCTATGATATGATATGAAATAGCCTTCAGCTAGCTACTTTGTCGAAAAAGAGATTGCATTGTTCTAAGTAAACACAGGCAATGTTTGAAACAAAAGTTAGCAGCAGTGGCGTTCATACAGAAGATTAAAACTGCAACAAATATGCTACTCAGTAAACTGTCACCACGCGTTTAAGGTTCATTAGCTTCAGGATATTTGAATTTCGCTACTTATACTACCTGCACGCGTCATACAAGATATATTGGCAATACCGAGAAGGAAGCTGTCTCTGAAACGGGCAAGCTCTCTTTAAGTTGCCTGCAGTTAGTGGGTATTAAAGTTCGACGGATGAAATAGAATGGTGAAATATGAATTCACCGAATTCTTACCTAAAATATAATAAAATTTCAATAGACGGGACGCTCTCTTGGTAGGCTTCCAATAGATATAAGAATTAAGGCAATGGAATTGTCGTTCTGAACGAATTTCATTTGACTACCCATAAACTTTTTTTGTAATGTGCAATTGCATTTCTTTCTAGGATGATATGCTTCTGCAAGCCAAAGCTTACTTCTGAAGTCCGCAGTAGAAGTGACATAACTACATCTTCAGATAAATGCGATAAAGAGGTGAGTAATTGCTTTCAGCAATCTAGTAAGCTTCTTACCTGGACTCACCCGCCGCGGTGGCTTAGCGGCTACGCTGTTGCGCTGTGAGCACCAGCTCGAGGGATCAAATCGTGGCCGCGCCGGCCGCATTTCGATGGGGCGAAATGCAAGAACGCCCGTGTTCCGTGTATTGGGCGCAGGTTAAAGAAGCCCAGGTGGTAAAATTTATTCCGGAGTCCCCCACTACGGCGTGTCTCATAATCAAATGGTGGTTTTTGTACCTAATACCCCAGAATTCAATTCAATTCAACCTTGACGTGCTATTCTTCACATTGTCCATGCTATCAAAATCGCCATCTTGTCATCTTTGATTGGCTCAAAAGCTCAGCGTGTCGGAATTTGGCAGTATTAAAGAACCTTAACTGTAGTAGCTGTGGTAGTTTTGTGGCCGCTCTGGAAGTTCATTACGCTACCATATTGTGCAAGGCGTTCAATGAATGATGTAACTGAAATGCAACTAAAGCAAAAGTTCATGTTTTGAGGCTGTTGATATGATAAGGAGGTATGTGACGGTCAAGAGTAATAATAGCTGTAGGTTGGATGGAATAATTATTTCTTTCAAGCTCGAACGAATTGTCGTTGCTCTCGCTTGCCATGAAGAACAGGTGAGAGAAAAGAAAAAGAAAAACAAGGGCGTTGCATTTATCATTTCACTAAGTTTGAAAATCGTGGTTTCGGGTTGCAGTCATGGTTATTGCATTCTTCCTAGTCTTCTTAGATAGAAAGCGTAGGCCGCTTACGCGCAGGTATGGATTTTGGAGAAGCATATAAGTAAAATAAGAAGCACTACCGTTCGAAATACTGGCGCTAAGTGCAGAAGTGGTTTCAAAGGTGCTCATTGTAGTTCGCATGGAAGTCCTCACGATTCTCTTAAACCAGCAACAAAGAGGCCGAAGAAAAGCAGGAAAAGAAGTGTCGCATGCCCCAAAACTGTGGGAATTGTTGTTAGGCGAGCCTTTTTTTATGTTTGCTCAAATTTAAAGCAGAGATTATGCAAGCGTATTGACAAAGAAAGAAATGCAAACCAATCTTTAAATGTCATGCCCAGCTTTCGTCATCTGTTCTGTGTCGGTCTCCGCTCCTCGCAGCAGCGCATGGTTGCGCTGGAGGGCCTCATTGTCAACGCTTACGAGCCGTGGGTTGCTCCCAGAAACAACGAAGCCACAAAAATGGCGCTTGTACCATTTTTATGGTACGCCCAGGAGGTAGAACCAGACTGTGGTACGCCCAGGAGGCTGGGGTCTGTGTTATATTGGAGGATATTTTTACTGCTGGATCCCCTGTGCCATCTTCCTCCTCCCTTTCCTTAACCAAGTCCCTTTTCGCCCGTTAAGCCACCAGCCATAATTTCTGAAAAAGTTAAGGAATAAACTATTAAATTCAATCATTCACTAAGTCTCCCAAATGTGCAAGAATTACATGGTTTAATAAAGGTGTGGCGTAATGTGTAAATAGTACATAAATGTACCAGACATACACCCAAATACAACACACGTGCCTCTTGGTATTCTGCACTGCACGTCATACTATCACTCACAAGAGACAGTTGCGTTACGTTACGCTTTATGAGACGTGCCAGTGTTCGTAATTTTCGAAACGACTTCCTCTAGCGCGATTTCACCCGGTTGTGCGGGCATCGTGTTCTGACTGGAGGCAATGCACCGAACAAACTCGTGCCGCATATATTCTCGAGCATGATATTGTTCTTCGTGTCGTTGTCTTGGCATTATGGCGAGAAGCGGTGTATGCCTCATCAAATACGTACTCAATGAGAAAACCTCTGCACCTTTCTGGTGAACACACGGTAAATCACTTGACCAGTTCTAGATGTGGGCAGTGATTATTACTTAGGCTTACAGCCGACGGGACGCAGACTGAGGACTTCCTCCGTGAATTGTGAAGTCGGCAACCACCAGTTTCCCGGTTTTCATAGGTTTCCAGTAAAGTTTCCGGATAAGACCAATGGCCTCGTCATAGCTTGCCTGTTGTTGAGTTGAAGCGAGAAATCACTGCCCAGGTAAGCGTATTGAAAGGAGCGCATGGTGAAGAAACCTTTTATTTGCTTTATAGAATTGCCGACGGTCGTATGTAGAGGAACTTTATGGAGATGTCCACGCCCACATGCTTCACTTGCGCAACGCATGCGCCAATGGACCGTTTTGGAGGTTGTACTCGGTATTTGTGCCGGATGGTAGCGACAATCTCACCAGGCTGACTGCGAGATGCACAGCAGTCTTGTTTACCTACTCTGCTCACTACTCGTGCGTACGAAACTGATAGTGTGGTAGTGGGTATAATGGGCCTGTGCTTACTCGGCAAGCCAGCGCCCTCAAAGTGGAGAGAAGGGGCAAAGAAAGATTTGGAATCTGCAACATCGCCACCACACATAAGGTCTGCGCCTTGTTTGCGTGAGAAATTGTGACAGTGCCGTACTGCTCTTGCTTTTCGCCTTATCAAGCCATAGCTGAGACAGGACTTATAGCAGTAGTGGCCAATGGTCGCTGTTGAGAAATTGTGCCTGCGTATAGTGGCATAAATGTCCCTAAATATAACGCCTAAAGTTGACAGCGTCTATATATTAGCTTATACATAAGATAAATTAGCTTATTCGTGACAAAATATAGTTCATCGGAGGTTGCTCGCTTCCGGCTATCTGTAATTATTGCAATAACTGTTGAAAATCAGTGAAGTATAGGATATCCAGCCCTTCCCATAAAGAAATAAAGATATGTGTGTTGGAATTTCCGACCGGTTAAAATATCGTTTATAAATGTGAAGCTGGAAAACCAGACGCACCACTACAGCCGAGTAAACCAGTAGAGTTATTTCACTCTTCCAGTAAGCAAGTAGAATGGTTCAAGGACTTTGCGACTGGCTTAGTGACTGAGTAACCATGTCAATGCAAGAACCTTGATAATGCATTTGTGCGCTCAGTTTTTTATCAACTGCAAGTGTTACTTCCTTGTTTTGGTTTCAGTGCACCAAAAACGGGACGGAATGCCCAGGAGGCTGCCTATGTGGATTTTTGGGCGACAGCACAAAAGGATTTTGTTACGATATAAGTGACTTGCCCGATTACCCAGATAACCAAACGGCTAGCGAAGCTGATATAGAAGCGGCAACGCCAAAAAGATATTAAAATAAAAATATTTTATGGTGTTTCTCATATCGATTTCGCCTGCTGCTTCCAGCAGCCCACTTCGCCCTGCTTGTGGACTGACATTTCCAGCATTTTAAGCGCAGAACTTAATTCTAAACTAGCCTTAGGGAAGTAAGTGTGTTATTGAATATTTTGACTAGTATTCAGCTGTAGATAAAGGAAACGATGCATGATTCAGGCAGGTCAATAGTCCCAAGTCGAACGCTCGAACGCTCGTCCTGTCCACTTCGCCTGTTTACGCGTATTTTTCGCATATTTCCTTTTTATTTAGAATTGTGTACAACTTTGCGAGAATAGAAACTCTTCTAAGCCTCACTAGCAATGACATATTTGCACGTGCTGAGACGTATCCCTTGGAGATATTCTCTACTCATTGTGGCCACAATGATTTACACATGTCGTATATGAAATAAAAGCTATATGTTACATACTCCGAACATTAAGGATACATCGAAAGCGTAAAGGGAAAGAGAAATAGCTTTTGGCCCCTCATTAAATAAATGGGCCATGCATTCGGGCGAACCACTTTTATTGTCATGTGAGAATTTTTTTTTTGCCGCAAAAGGGTGAAACGGTAGAGCGCCCGCCTCGTATGCGGGAGTTCAGGGGTTTGAATCTTGGTGCCGGCGGAAACCCAGCGGTTTTTCATATGATTAGAGATGTACTAATATTAGGCACTCGGTTGTTTATATGACTTCTGATCTCGAAAGGGGGCTCTATTAAAATTCGCAAACATCCCACCACATCATTGGTGAAATAGTCTGGCATGTGCCGCTGCGGTGGGAGGAAAACGATTGCTCCTGTTATCCACCCGTAAAAAAGGTGCAAGAGTGCTCCGGACCTGGTGCTCGGCGACTACGGGAGTTGCTGCCTACTCTGCTTTTGCATCCCCGCATTGGCGCAGCAACTAAAAAAATGTGGTTGATCCCTCTTATATAGGAATCGGTATAGAACACGAAAGTGAAACGTGTCTTCACAGAAGTAGTGTAATGTTTATTGCACATTGATATATAATGTCTATTGGTGTTTTGTGGCTAAAGCGCCCTTAGGCGTTGATGCACCCACGCTGACGCCTGGTGGCACGTCTCCTCCATCACGACTACCAACGTCGATGACCATGAGCAACCGTCGTGCATATGGAAGCTGCACTACGCTGCACTACGCTGCACACGCTAGCACAACGCGAAAGACGAAGCACGTAACTGACACACTAATACAACGCGCAAGACAAAGCACGTAACTGAATCGTCACCGAGTCAAATCAGCGCGTACAGCGCGTCGTAATTGCAGCCTCCGCGATCAACTTCAGAAACATTTTCAGAGCTAATTGTGGAGGCCACGCTCCGCTGTGCTGAGTACGGTGAACGCCACCTAGGTGGCGTTGGTAGTGCTTCTTGATGCCAGCGTCCCTTCGAATGTTGGCATCGAGGCGTCGTAGTGCTGAGACCACCGAAGCGTTCACTGTCGGTGCGCGTTAGTGTCATAATGCAGTACTTCTCTTTTCTGCTCGTAGGTGGCGGCACCGCCCCGAGCAAGAGCGCGGGTACACGGAGGAGTGTTAGATATTGTCGCAACGTCAGAAACAGAGGTCGCACAGCCCTGATCAAGAGGAATAGCAGGAGGTCGCCTTTTTTAATACAGCGCGCTGCCGCGACTTCTTCTTCTTCACCGCGCCTTGATAGAAACGCGCGTGCCTGCTCGCATATTCCTCCTCTTCATCAGAGTACAGGCGCGGCATTTGCTTCCCTCCGAAGGAAGCATCGTCCCGATGCGTAACTTAAGCATAAGAGGGCGGCGTACAAATGGCACAGAGTAAGACACGCAAAACAAAACCACAAAAAAACAACAGAAAAGAACAAACGAAACTTAGTTCGACAGATACGGCTTCATCCGCACCACATGCACCACTTCGGGTAAGTGCTTGCGGCGACTGGAGTTACTCTCACTGTCAGGAACGACCTCGTAGGTCACGTCGCTCAGGCGTCGAATCACTCTGTATGGCCCAAAGTACCGTCTTAGCAGTTTTTCAGAAAGTCCACGACGGCGTATGGGTATCCAAACCCATACTTTATCGCCGGGAGTGTAGATAACGGACCTGTGTCGAAGATCATACCGTTTTGCATCTTGGCCTTGCTGATAGCAGATACGTACGCGGGCAAGCTGTCTAGCTTCTTCGGCGCGCTGAGTAAATTCGACAACGTCGGTAGGTATGTCGTCACACTCGTGAGGCAGCATGGCATCCAACGTCGTCGTGGCTTCGCGACCGTGGACCAAGCTGAAGGGCGTCATTCGAGTAGTTTCTTGTCGAGCGGTATTGTATGCGAAAGTTACGTAAGGCAAAATCTGATCCCAGTTCTTGTGTTCCACGTCGACGTACATGCATAGCATGTCTGCGAGGGTCTTATTAAGCCGCTCGGTCAGTCCGTTGGTCTGGGGATGATATGCGGTTGTTTTCCGGTGGTTTGTACCACTTAGTGTGAGAACCGAGTCAAGAAGTTCTGCAGTGAAGGCAGTTCCCCTGTCTGTGATGACTACTTTTGGGGCACCGTGCCGAAGGACGACGTTCTCGATGAAAAAATGAGCCGCTTCGGCTGCTGTGCCCCGCTGCGTAGCTTTAGTCTCCGCGTAGCGCGTCAGGTAATCGGTTGCGACAATGATCCATTTGTTGCCGGCTGTAGAAGTTGGAAATGGGCCCAGGAAATCCATTCCAACTTGGGTGAAAGGCTGTCCTGGTACCTCGACTGGATGTAAGAGACCTGCAGGCTTGCCGGGAGGTGCTTTGCGTCTTTGGCAGTCGGCGCATGTTTGTACATGATGTTTCACAGCAGCGGGTAGCTTTGGCCAATAGTACTTGCGTCGGAGTCGGGACAGTGTTCTCGTGTAGCCTAGATGACCTGAGGTGGCTTCATTGTGGCATGCTGTTAGTATTTCTTTGCGAAGTGATATCGGTACGACAAGCAGGTACGTGCTGCCGCTGGCAGAAAAGTTCTTTTTATAGAGAACATCATTTCGCAGACAAAACGACGGCAGTCCCCTGGCATAGAGTCGCGGGACGTCTGTACTTCGGCCTTCCAAGAAATTAATGAGTGGGAGCAGCTCAGGGTCGTGGCGCTGCTCCTGTGAAATGGTGACGGCGTCGACGACTCCCAAAAATGCAGCGTCAACGTCCGCGTCATCGGTACCTGCGGGCTCTACGGGTGACCGCGAAAGGCAGTCGGCGTCGGTGTGCCTTTTCCCTGATTTGTAAATTATGGTCATGTCGAACTCCTGAAGCCTAAGACTCCAGCGCGCCAAACGGCCAGATGGATCTTTCAAGTTAGTCAACCAACAAAGAGAATGATGATCGCTGACAACCTTGAATGAACGGCCGTACAAATATGGGCGAAATTTGGTAACCGCCCACACCACGGCGAGGCATTCCTTCTCGGTAGTCGAGTAGTTTTCCTCCGTACGAGAGAGTGTTCGACTGGCGTAAGCGATTACTTTTTCGAAGCCGTCTTGCCACTGCACCAGTACGGCCCCCAGACCAACATTGCTCGCATCGGTGTGAAGTTCTGTAAGGGCTTCCAGGTCAAAGTGCGCAAGAACTGGAGGCGTTTGCAGGCGCTGGCGTAGTTCGTCAAATGCTATTTGCTCATTTTCACCCCACAGAAAGGGAACATCGTCTCGTGTAAGGCGTGTTAACGGGGCAGCAATACGAGAGAAGTTCGCAATGAACCGCCGGTAATAGGCGCACAGCCCCAGGAAGCGCCTCACTGCCTTCTTGTCGGGCGGTGTGGGGAACTTTGCCACAGCGTCTATTTTTTCTGGGTCCGGTCGTCCACCCTCGTGACTGACGACGTGGCCGAGGAAGCACAGTTCACTGAAGCCAAAATGACATTTCTCGGGCTTTAACGTCAGGCCAGCTGAGCGTATGGCTTGAAGAACAGTGAGTAACCGGCTTAGGTGCTCCTCGAATGTAGCCGAGAACACTATGACGTCGTCTAAATAGACCAAGCAAGTTTGCCACTTCAGGCCTGATAGTACGGTGTCCATTAAACGCTGAAAAGTGGCTGGCGCTGAGCACAGACCGAAAGGAAGTACCTTAAATTCGTAAAGACCGTCGGGGGTCACGAAGGCCGTTTTCTCACGATCTCTCTCATCGACCTCTATCTGCCAATACCCGCTTCGTAGGTCCATTGATGAAAAATAACGTGCATGCCGCAGCCTGTCCAGCGAATCGTCAATGCGTGGCAGCGGGTAGACGTCTTTCTTCGTGACTTGGTTTAATTTGCGGTAATCGATGCAGAAGCGCAAGCTGCCGTCTTTCTTTTTGACCAAGACCACGGGTGAAGCCCAGGGACTGTTCGAAGGCTGTATCACGTCATCCTCGAGCATCTTGGTCACTTGCTTTTGAATCTCTTCACGTTCCTTTGGAGCTACACGGTAGGGGTTTTGTCGAATCGGCCTCGTGGTATCATCCGTGATTATACGGTGCTTGGTCAGCGGTGTTTGTTTCACTTTTGACGTAGTCGAAAAGCAATCTTCGAATTGGTGTATCAGCTCCAAGAGGCGCTGCCTCTCAGAAGGCGACAGGGTGGAGCTGACGTCGAAAGACAAATGTGTCGAGGCCGGAACGGTCGTGTCTTGACGTTGTAAAGCCAAACAATCGTTTACTTGAATGACTTCGTCGCAGTAGGCAATTGCGGTGCCCTTTTGAATGTGACGGCGTTCGTCGCTGAAGTTCGTCAGAAGGACTTCCGCTTGCCCATGAGTCATGTCGAGTAGGCCTCTAGCAATCGAAATGCCGTGGGTTAGCAATAGTGCAACAATTTGCTCCGCGATCACATCCCCATGGTAGGGCTTCCGGCACGAGACAGATACAAGGCGGCAGGAGCGCGGTTGAATGGTCACATCGTCGGCGAGTCGCAGACGCTCATGTTGCCCGTCATGAGTGGTGTCGGCATAGGGGCTTGCAGAGAACGTCACCATACGGCCCGGAATGTTTATGACGGTGCCGTGATCTCGCAGAAAATCCATCCCTAAGATGAGGTCTCTGCAGCAGTCGGGGATAATGACGAAAGTGGCAACGAAGCTGGAATCACCGATGTGAATTCGAGCGGTACATGTTCCTGTTGGTGTTATTACCTGGCCACCGGCACTTCTTATGTGTGGCCCGGTCCACGGCGTCTTCACTTTCCGAATGCGGTCGGCCAGCTCCTGCCGCATGATTGAGAAGTCTGCGCCAGTATCAACAAGTGCTGTAACGTGATGTCCATCGATGAGAATGCTAATATCGGCACGGGCAACGTCGTCGGCGGTAGTATTCGTCGTCGTCGTATCGTCCTCTTGGGTAGCGTGGGGGGTATTTTTGGCGTCGCGACACTGGGCAACCTTCCCCCCGGAGGTCGCTGCCGTTAGTTTCCCCGGCGTGGACTAGGGGAACGACCACCCCTGACGACGTCAGCGAAACTCTGGCGGTTTGGGGAAGTGTAACGCACAGGGGATGGGGACTGCAAGCGACGACGCGGTGAAGCTGCTTGGCTGGTCGACAGGTGATCACGATTCGGGGCACAACGGTCGTCAAAGCGCAGAGAAGCGGCGGGCGAAAAACTTGCCACCCCAGCCTCTCGATGGGGACAGAAGCGGGCAATGTGGCCAGGTTCCCCACAATGGAAACAGAGTGGTCGACGGTCGGCCGTGCGCCACAAGTCAGTACGGCGAACAGGAGGTCGTCTCACAGACTCTCGTTGCCACCATGGCACGGGAACGGTCCGAGGCTGAAATGGCGGTACCTCCGGTGAAGGGGGAGGACGTCGGACCACGTCGGCATAGCTCAATGGACGTGCCTCAGGGCATGGAGGTGGTGAGGAGAAGGCTTGCCGCAACTCTTGGCGCACGACTTCGGCAACCGAAACGACTGGAGACTCCGTAGGAGTAATGCCGAGGGCTCGCAGCTCTTCACGTAGAATGACTCTAATCATTTCCCGTAAAGAAGGCTGGTCAACACCCTGAGCTGCGGCGCTTATTGGTGTGTTGTTGGGTAGGCGATCAAAGTGGCGGCAACGTTGCTGAAGTGCCCGCTCAATGATAGTCGCTTCTTTGATGAAGTCGTCGACCGTTGTGGGCGGGTTTCGGACAAGGCCTGCAAACAGCGGTTCCTTAATTCCCCGCATAAGGTGACGCACCTTCTTCGCCTCGGTCATATCGGGATCAGCGCGGCGAAACAGACGGGCCATATCCTCCGCATACATGACGACAGATTCGTTCGGCTGCTGTACGCGAGCCTCAATAAGTTGTTGCGCGTAATCGCGCCGGTCCGAACTTGCGAATGAATCGAGGAGCTGACGCCGAAAATTGCCCCACGTGTGGAAGCTCGCTTCCCTGTTCTCGTACCACGTGCGAGCACTCTTTTCGAGCGCGAAATAAGCATGGGTGAGTTTCTGTCGCTCGGTCCAGTGATTGACATCAGCGACGCGCTCGTACTGATCGAGCCAGTCCTCGACATCTTCGAAAGCATCACCATGGAAGGTTGCGGGAACGTGAGGCTGTTCAAGAGTCACCTGGGAAATGCTCGGCGCCGTCTGAGAAGAAGGAAGAGTGGCCGATGGTGTTGGAACAGCCATGCTGGTGGGAGGCGAAACGGGAGGGAATTCCGGGCTCAGGCCGAGCAGGCGCCGACCGAATCGATAGACTGGAGTCGTGACGAGAAGTGGAGCTTCCGGACTGGGTGTACGAGTCCTTATAGGGGTTGAACGCATGAGGTTCAAGGCGCCAGCACCTCCACCAGTGTCGCAACGTCAGAAACAGAGGTCGCACAGCCCTGATCAAGAGGAATAGCAGGAGGTCGCCTTTTTTAATACAGCGCGCTGCCGCGACTTCTTCTTCTTCACCGCGCCTTGATAGAAACGCGCGTGCCTGCTCGCATATTCCTCCTCTTCATCAGAGTACAGGCGCGGCAATATATAAGGCGCGTCTGTGTAGCTCTCTGCAAATGCGTTTGTGGCGCAATGGGTTAAACGCTCGGTGATCTATCGTCGCGGACCGAGAGGTCGTGGGTTCGATTTCCAAATTTTGCATGTTTGTGGAACTTTTTCTTCTGGTTTCTTTCTTTGTATTATGTTCGTGTACATTGTAAGAACGTCATTCCGTATTTCCGTATGACGTATTTCCGTGACGGAAATACGTCAGTGAAGTCTTGGTGGACCCCGGCATAAAACACTTTCGTGTTAATAATAGTAGATGCCTCCATTGTGGCCATCGGTGCGGTGTTGCAACAATATATTCGCTCTGAATGGCGTCCCTTGGCTTATTCTCTTTGAAGCTGCAATCCACCGAGACACGATACAGGTCCTTCGGTTGCGAGATGTTTGCCATCTACGCAACCTTTCAACACTTACGTCACTCGCCATAAGGATGCGGGATCCACGTCATGACTGACCATAGGCCTCTGACTTCATTGTTCAGTGCAAACTCCTCGAAGAACGTCGCGCGGGATTTACAGTTTCTTGCATACAACTCCGAGCTCACCACGGTCATCCAGCAAGTCAAGGGAGCCGACAGCGCAGCAGCCGATACCCTCTCCCGTGTTGCGGCGTTCTGTTCCACTTCTACTGCTGTCGACTGGCACGTGCTAGCGGTGACACAGCGCCACGACTCTGAACTACAAGCGCTGCGGCAACGCCCCTCCTCCCTTAGCCTCGAGGTCTAAGCCTCCTCCGCGCTCTTTCATTCGTGCAACGTTCCCGCGGGCCATTTTTCACTTTCTGCGCGACCTTGCTCATCTTGGCACATGATCACTCAACACCTTGTCACTCAACGAAGTGTGTGACCTCGCGTCAATGCAGATGTTCGCGCGTGATCCCGCTTCTGCATTGTGTGTCAAACAACCAAGCTGACCCGTCTCACTATTGCGCCACACCAACGGCATGATCGAGCGTCTTCATCGGCAGCTCAAGACGGCCCACACAGCGTGTGGTGATCGTGAGCACTGGACCGAGCCCTTGCCGTTGATAATGCTTGGCCTTCGGCGTGTCCTCCGCCACGACCTTGGATGCTCTACGGCAGAACTGGTTTATGGCGCCCCTCTACGTCTTCTCGTTAACCTTTCTCATTGCAGAAAAGACTGCTTCTCAATCAACCTTATCGTCAGAGCTTCCGCGACTGCTTCCGCGATCTCCAGCTGGTCCAGCCTATGTCAGCCAAGCAACGCATATTCGAACACTCCGACCTCGCGACCGCCACACATGTTTTTCTTAGGCGAAACGGTATCAGGGCGCCTATTACGCCGGCATTCAAAGGGCCTTTATCAGTTCTGTGCCGCTCCACCAAAACAGTTGTCAGTGCGCAGCACGTATACGTGAGGACCGTCTGTATAGACCGCTTCAAGCCGGCCGACGTGAAGACGCCTTATTCTTTCTGGGGTTTTACGTGCCAAAACCAGTTCTGATTATGAGGCACGCCGTAGTGGAGAGCTCCGGATTAATTTTGACCACCTGGGGTTCTTTAACGTGCACTACAACGCAAGCACACGGGCGTTTTTGCATTTCGACTCCATCGAAATGCGGCCGCCGCGGCCGTGATTCGATCCCGCGATCTCGTGCTCAGCAGTGCAACGCCTTAGCTTACTGAGCCACCCCGTCGGGTGACGTGAAGACACCAATCACCCATCTGCATCTCCAGAGCACGGATTCCCCACAGCCTTAACTGCCATATAACCTAAAGAACTTCCGCATCACGTCTATTTCACGCTTGCGGTTTAATCGGGGTGCAATGTAGAGCCCGCATCTGCTACTATGCAGGGGCACTCACAGCAATAACAATGAAGGAAATAAAGAGGGCAGTGGTGCGTAGGCTCCAGTTATCAGCTCCGCAGCTTACGTGTCAATCGTTTTGCCTTTCATGCTCCCAACCTATTTCACACCAACTTTGGTTACTGGGTAAATGATTCGATAGATGCCGCTCTTCAATGAACATATTGTGACAGAACATATTGTGAAGAAGACGTTTTGAGAGCACTTGAAGAAGACGAAGCTCGGGACTTCGCGTGCTTACTATGATCTTGCCAGCCGCTGCCAGTCTTGTAAATACGCTGTAAATACATTTCTTATTTCTTTTCCCCATAACATTTTTGGTGGAGTTTGCGGGCTCAAGTTCAAGACGGATTTACGCAGCGGGCGCTCCTTGGCTGCATCTACCATGCCAGCTCAAGGCGACGATGCTTCGGGCTCGTCGGCCCCCACGCCAACCGTCATTCTGGCACAACCGCGCGACCCCGGCACCTTTTCTGGCACTGACAACACGGATGTTGAAGACTGGCTTCAACTTTATGAGCGGGTGAGCAAGAGCAACCATTGGAACCAGACCGCCATGCTGGCTAATTTGATCTTCTATCTCGCGGGAACGACACGCGTCTGGTTTCAGACCCACGAAGAGGAACTTACCACCTGGGACATTTGTAAACAGAAGCTCACGGATTTGTTTGGCAAGCCTGTTGGACGTCAGCGCGCCGCTCAAAAAGACCTCGCTTCGCGTGTCCAGACGTGCACTGAGTCCTACCTCACATACATCCAGGACGTGCTCGCTCTGTGCCGCAAAGTGGATCCGAGAATGTCCGAAGCTGATAAGGTCGCACATGTCATTAAGAGCATAGCAGATGACGCCTTTCACCTCCTCGTCTTTAAAAATTCTTCGACTGTACAAGCCATCATTACCGAATGTTGTGCAACTCGCTCTACCTGTTGCTATTGATCCCCCCGATAGTGCTCCGATTCGGCTATGTTCCACAGAGCATATTCGCCTCCCTCACCTTGCTGTTACCTACATAGGTGTTTCACCCTTTCCGCCCATTCCAGACGGTGACTACATCGTATCTCCTAATCCGGATGTCCTGCTCTCGCATAACGTCGCATTTCCTCACACCGTCATTACCATTACGGACAACACGTCCTGTCTTCCGCTAGTGAACTTTGGACTTAGTGCACAAGTTCTCCCGCGCGGCATATCACTTGCGCAAATCACGCCGGCCGAAGACTACCAGATTTCGGTTTTAAATGCTGACGACTCCTCGTGTGCAACTCTTGCTGTGCCTCCTGCCCCTTCAGACTTGAATGCCCTAATGAAAATGATCGCGCCCGACCTTCCGCCCCCGTGTGCCAATGAACTACGTTGCCTCCTTGCCTCGTACTGGTACTTATTCGACCTTGGAGACCGTCCTCTCGGACAAACATCTGTTGTCAAACATCGCATTAACACCGGGGATGCGAGCCCAATCCATCGGCGACCCTACCGCGTCTCTCCTACCGAGCGAGACATCATCCAACACGAAGTTGATAAGATGCTTTCTCGTAACATCATTGAACCTTCTTGTAGCCCATGGGCATCCCCTGTTGTCCTAGTTAAGAAAAAGGACAACAGTTGGCGATTTTGCGTAGATTACCGGCACCTAAACAAGGTAACCAAGAAGGACGTCTATCCGCTACCACGCATTGACGATGCCCTTGATTGCCTCCATGGAGCACAATATTTTTCGTCCATAGACCTTCGCTCCGGGTACTGGCAAATTGCCGTCGATGACATGGACCGTGAGAAAACGGCTTTCATTACTCCCGACGGCCTCTATCAGTTCAAAGTGATGCCTTTCGGGTTATGTAATGCCCCAGCCACATTTGAACGAATGATGGACGCCCTCCTACACGGTTTCAAGTGGTCCATCTGCCTCTGTTACTTGGACGATGTGATAGTTTTTTCTCCGACTTTTGCGACGCACCTCGAACGCCTATCGACGGTCCTATCTGTTTTTCGTCGGGCGGGGCTACAACTCAATTCGTCCAAGTGCCACTTCGGTCGTCGTGAGATTTCTGTGCTCGGACATCTCGTCGATTCTTCTGGTGTCCGTCCTGATCAAGATAAAATCCGGGCAGTGAAAGACTTTCCCGTGCCAACGTGCGCCAAGGACGTTCGCAGCTTCTTGGGCCTCTTCTCCTACTTTCGTCGGTTTGTCCGCAATTTTGCGGACGTTGCACGCCCTCTTACTCAGCTCCTCAAGAAAGACGCTGCCTTCATTTGGGGCCGTGAGCAAGCTCGTGCTTTCACTGAGCTGATCCGGCTGCTTACTTCCCCTCCCATTCTCGCTCACTTTGACGCGTCAGCTCCAACAGAAGTCGCCCGGGACGCCATAATCCAGGCACAAGAGGCACGCCATATTGCCCGACGTCGACTTGTGGACTCGCAGGAAAATCAGCGGCGCTTATATGACACCCGCCATCGTGACGCCCACTACACACCGGGCGCCCTGGTTCTCCTTTGGTCTCCGTCGCGACGCGTTGGCCTCTCGGAGAAGTTGCTTTCACGCTACTCTGGTCTTTACCGCGTCTTGCGTCAAGTAACCGACGTCACCTACGAAATCGCCCCTCTTGACCCCACCATGGCTCAGCCTCGTTCCGACGTAGTCCACGTCGCGCGTCTTAAGCCGTATCACTCGACCGCCTCCTAACCAGCACCGGGTCGGTGCTTCAGCCGCCGGGGGTCATGTGACAGAGCGATGAAGAAGACGTTTTGAGAGCACTTGAAGAAGACGAAGCTCGGGACTTCGCGTGCTTACTATGATCTTGCCAGCCGCTGCCAGTCTTGTAAATACGCTGTAAATGCATTTCTTATTTCTTTTCCCCGTAACAATATTTAGCACCACCTTCAGTCAGCTGGTATCGGCCACTGGGTAGATGCCGTTCTTCAATAAACCTGTTTCACGCTTACATGCATCACTGGGTATATGCCGGTGGGTATTTGCAACTTTTTAATGAAATGTTGAAACTTTTGAACTTTTCTCTCTTTGCCGTCAGCTCTGGTCACTGGGTTTGTGCCGCTCTTCAATGAGCCTCTACGATGCCAACTTCGATCACTATGTAAGTGCCCCTGGATATGTTTCGCTCTGCAGTGACAAAAAATGCTTTAAAATTTCGGCAGAGCTGGGCAGAAGAAAACCGGCGTCAGATAAATGCAGACAATATTGCCTGACTATGTAGTGACACACACGCCTCAAGCTCACTTCATGGTGGCGTCGTGAGGTGGCGCAACTTGTCTAAGGGGAAGCCCCAAGAGAGGAGTTCCGCTGCATACACGCCTCATACACAACGCATTTCGGCATTGGCAAAATGTTGTGTCGCTACATGGCTTCAATGCTAATCCCATTAACATCGGCATTCATCGAGAGATTGATCATGGTCCAATTCTGTGGTATTCCAATTGGGGCTTTTTTAGGCGTCCCTATGGCGTGAAGGACCCAGAATAAAGTCCTCCGAGAATGGTCTGTCGGTTATGCTTGCAAGGAAGGAGGCTAATGTCTGTTACTACATTGCCTATGCGGGGAAGACACCGAATATGTTCGCTAATGTCTTTAGTACGCGATAGTGGACGCAATTTGACTTGGCCTCACGACTGCCAAGGTGCGCATAGTTCCTTGGGAATGCCATACAACGTTGCAATCTATGCACGAGTCTTGAGTCACGGGGTTTGAGCTCCGGTGCCAAGCGAAACTTCATCTTAGTGTGCAGACGCTGGTGTGGTGGTATTGTTGTGCCCACTGACTTGATATAATGCTCCGTATCACACAAGGATGCAGAGATGCCTGTTTCAGGTCTTCAAAAAAGCAAGGCACATTGTGGTGTGATCGTGCAAGGCAGCTCTTGCCTCGATGTGCGACAGTTGATTCCTTTCCAATTTACAGCGCTCAAGTAGCCACTTGAATTTCGATTCATGGTGCCTGTGTTCTTCAATATCCATTGGTTATGCGATGTCGAATGCTAAAATGTATTAAGTGTCTCTTCTTAAGGTATCTAATGCATTCAAAAGCCGATATAGAAGTCGGAACCACAGTCCCCGCATTACGCGAGTGGGGATGAAACATGACTTTACCTTTAAGCGAGAAATGCGATGACGAACTTCATTCAGAACAATTCGTTCGGTTCCCTGTGAAAGCTCTGTATTCTCTGAGCACGCAGCTTAACCGTTGAGCTTTCACGTCAGTGTGCGGAGAACGCGTGGGCGAGATCTTTTTGTTAGGAACATGTATTTCCCGGCAGGAACTCTCATGTGTGTACAACTTACCTCACCTCGAAAGGCAGATTGTGCTGCTGTGATTACTGAAGTTGCAATGCTTCGTGCACAGCCACCTGCCCTAACCAACCAAGCAGGTACATAGACACAGTAACGGCGTCCTTGCGTTTTACCGAAGCAGCTTTAAAGAAGACAAGGATACAATACACTGAAATATATTGAGCCAATGAATACAATGCAAGCTTGTCCGACTGTTCACCCACATGAGAGAGCAGCATATTATCAAACCATGATGTTGTAAATGCACTATGCCTCGTGTGAAGCGAATTAAGGTTGCAGTGACCGCGGCTGGAGGAGCAGTCAACGTTGGCGCCTGCTAGCTAAAACACCTGCGCGTGTCCCAGCACAATTCATTCGGCAGAAAAGTGGCGCGGATACCCTTGCCAAACTTATCACCAAATATGCAGAATGGCACTCACAGTTTTAAAAATAAAACTTTGGGGCTTTGCTTGCCACAACCACGATCTGATTATGAAGAACGCCGATGGCAATTGCAAATTAGTGGACACCTAAACGAAGCAAGGATAGTAGTTTTATCGGCCGTATGCGCTTCTAAACATAGGCATACTAAAGAAATTAACAAGCATGGTGTCACGCGCACAAGTTAAAATGAACGCATCTGACCCGATAACCACGGAAACTCGCCGTCAAAACGCTGGAGTGAGTAAGCGCGACTGCAGCAGCGAGCGAATTGACCTTCGTGCTACCGCTCGCATCAGCGTGAAGTAAGCCGTGAAAACGCAGCGCATGACAAACTCTGTCCTCGCCGCATATGGCTTTCAAGATACAGAGACGCGGGCAGGCGCACGTGGCGTAGAATACCTCCCCTTCCCTCCCTTCCTTCCCCCTGAGCATTGCGGCCCCTACAGACGCGCGAAGCAGCTCGGGCTGCCCGGAGAAAACACCCCTCCCTCCCTACTTATCCCGGAGCATTGCAGGACCCTACAGACGC
>NC_051156.1:163539643-163616296 GCF_013339745.2 Dermacentor silvarum
AGGATAAGTTCACCGGATAATTTACGATAGCCACGTCTGCGCCTTCAAATGTCTGTGATGTAATCATCGTAAAGTCCCTACGTTTAAAATGAAATGCAGCAGCAGTGACCTTCGGAATTCACATAAATAGACATAGCACTCTAACGTATTGCATTATCAGCGTATTATAGGAAAGAATCTCTCATTCATAATGATCAGTTGCCTGCAGTCATGTAGCAGTGTATATTTTATTACCATTGCTTTCCAGCTGTTCACTTTGGATGGTACTTTCCTAAGAAAAAAAAAAAGTAATAAAGCTTGCATTTCTTAGTATTCGAATAGACACTCTCATGGAAGCTTTGTATTCGATTCGCGCTAGCACTGCAAGAAAAAGAATAAAAAATAAGGGTAAGGCATGCACTTCTTTACGTACAGCACACCGCAGAGAGTTTATCGTTCCCAGATTAATTTCACCAGTTGACATTCATCTATCTCCAACGAGTAGTGATTGAGCAATGGTGACTCATAACGTGGCAACACAATCGCATGTCAAACGCAACTATCAGGTACCAGTGAACAGTGCGTCAAATTGCACTGAATAATTAGATGGAAATTTGTAGCTTAATCAGGTGATCAATAAATATGAGAACAGACAATATAAATGTGCAATTCATGAAGTATGCCTAATCCGTGAGACTACGACAGGAAAAAGCCAGTCTCACATCCGCCTAATTAGGTGCGACCAGCATATCGCATCTTTGCAAAATGTACAACACCATCTTGCTTTGACAGGGCCAAGTTTGTACCGTGCTGGCGCCCAGGTTTTTGCGCCAACGCTAACTTGCGATCAAATGAAGTGAGAGCCTCCGGGACCATGTCGCCTATGTAGCTCACCAAGCAAAGCCCCTATTTCCCAGGAACTGCTGAGCACACGATGACGGTTCGAAAAAACAAGCACTAATTAATCGTGAAAGCTCGCATAATTTCCAGCACAGCTTTCTTTACCCCCTTCTCCCCTCTTTTCGCTAGCTCAGTTTTTTGCTTGCATGTCAGGGAGGCAGAGATAGCACCAAAGTGCTTTTCATTTAGCAATACTCTTTCCCTCCAAGTCTCTTTGCGCACGTGGTCTGAGAGGTGTTGTGCTCGGTTTTCTCCATAAGAAAGTATGTCTAGATGTGGAATTGCAACCAGGTTTCCTCGTGTAACAGGCTGACACTGAATCAACAGTACAATGTTGTCTATTGATGATGTTAATTCACAAGGACACGAGTTTAACGTGCTTCAGAAACTTCTAGCTTTGTTACCTTTACATCGTCACCAGCCTAAAAAGGCTAGCTCAAACAACCATTCGCGTTATCTAAACACAGTTTCAATGAATGTTCAAGATATTTTTTTTTTACGCCAGGAGATTTTTGTAACTTGCTCACTTCATTTTATCGGCCACGTAGTTCACCCAGCCTGCATTGTAAGGAACGGCGCTGAGCACGATGTACGCAGCTTTGCCAGAGTCCCGCTGCCTCTGAGACATTGCGTCGAGAGTCTGCACAAGAATCAGACAAGCAGCGCAAGAATAAATCACGTTGAAAAAGGCATTTGATTCTGGAGTTTTACATGCCACAACCATGATGATTACCAGAATCGTCGTACTAGGCTACTCCGTAATAATTTTCATCACGCCGTTCATCACCACGCTCCCAATAGTCCAAGTACACTAGTGTAATCGTTTTTTTTTCATTTCGCCGCCTTCAAAGTGAGACTTTCATGAATTTGAGTTCCGACGTTCTACGCGATAAATGCTATCGCCGGTTACATCTTAAAATTACGGACAAACGCTACCCACAATAACGCAGTGCAGCTATCCATAACCTCTGAAAGAAAGTCGAGCCAGTAGGCGTCCTCTCAGCGTTATGCACAACTTATATACAACCAATAAGGTTCGCTTATTTCTCTGATGCCGAGCGGTACTGCTGTCAAACACCTGTTTTTATCGTGCAGAATTACGTTTCTGCCACCGGTTTGAAGATGAAACATGAATCTCTAGGGTAAATTTTATGGGTGATACTGATATCAGGACTTTGTACAGCGAGATTTTATTTTCTAATTGAGCCAGAAATTACATTCGCCCAGCCAAGTCGATAAGCTGTGAGTGGACTCTGCCTTGCTCGATTTTCAGAGGTGAAGGGTACGTGCACTGTGTTTGTTTTACGATGGAGCTGGTTTGTAATTTAAATTGTCACCGACTATAAGCTTCCATTGCGGGTATATCACGTCAGATGGCACTCGCATGCGGACACACGCAAGCACGCATGCGCACACGCGCAAACACACATACACCCACACGCAAACGCAGAATGGTCATGCAGATCTTACGCAATGTGGTGATTGATATTATGACAGTGTGTAATGTTGGAAGAAGAGAACTTGGATTCTGGCCTGAAAGACAAGATTCGGAACTAACGCTCTTTGGGGCGCGTTGGCTCAGCCATCAAAATATATTTAAATATACCAACGTTTCTTCCCGTAAGATCTTTGGTGGAAGTTCTGGGTAGTATCCTGCGCAAAACTGAACTCCGCAGCGGACGTAACCTAACCGCCAAGACATCGGAAAGAGAGCCTTCAACCACGGCTCCGTCAACGCCACCGACGGTCATCCTGTCCTATCCCCGCGACCCTGGGATGTTTTCTGGGATCGCCAACGTTGATGTAGAGGACTGGTAGCAGAATTACGAACGGATCAGCGCAAACAACAGGTGGGATATCGCGCTTTTGCTGGCGAACCTAATGTTCGGTCTAAAGAAAACTGCACGGGCCTGGTTGGAGACTCACGAAGAAGAGATAACGAGTTGGGATGAGTGCAAGCAGATGCTTGAAGATTTTTTCGGCAAGCCAGTTGACCACCAACGTGCTGTTAGCAAGGATCTTGGGACCCGTGCACAGGCGTCCACCAAATCGTACGTGGCGTATATCTAGGACGTTCTTGCTCTTCGCGAAAGGTAGATGATAGCAAGACAGAGGCAGACAACGTCAGCCACGTTCTAAAAGGCAGCGCGGACGACGCGTTTAACCTTCTGGTTTACAAGAACTTAACGATGCTCAATGTGATCATAAACGAATGTCGCCGCTTTGAACACGCGAAAAGGCGCTGCATATAGGACAGCAGATTACGCGCGTGCCGAAATCCGCTGCTTCGTCGACGTGGAAAGTCTGTATTCCACGTGAGCCCTCTTCCTCTGAGAACATCGTACGTTTATACCGGCGAGAAATAGAAGCAGCATCTCCTGCCACTCCAGCGACACCGTGTTTTACCGACTTCCGACCGCTCGTGTCCCTCATGCAATCGGTCATTCGTCAATAGTTCGCCAATGTGGGTCTGCCGTTTATCTGCTCCGTGAACCGTCCTGACTTAGCGTTGTCTGCTGGCTCTGTACCCGTTCCCCGAGGCCAGTACCATGCCTGCCCGAGCTATCGGAAGCCGGCCGACTGGAACACAGACGATGACACACCCATCTGCTTCTACTGCGGATGGGTGGGCCACACCTCTCGCCACTGCCGAAGTTCCTTGCCTGCGCACTCTCGACCAACATTTTCCACCCACTGCCACTCCCCACTGAATCGTCGCCCGCATGCACCCTCTGCAGATTTCGAAGATGCACCTGACAACGCTCGAGCCACTGAGACTGGCTGTTCGCCGTCTCCACACAATCGCCGCTCCTGTTAGCCCGAGCTGCGTCGCTCCCCGTCCCCATCTTACAGTCGCCGCTCTCCCACGGGAAACTAACTGGCGCAGCCCCTAGAGGTGACGCTGCTCTAGCACCCCGACCTGAAATTCCTCTGTTGACCCTGACTACTGATCGGAACCATCTGGACGTGGATGTCGATGGGTTGCCAGTTAAAGAAATAATCGACACTGTCTTTCTGGCCACCCATTATGCTCTTATTTACTGGTCAGCTGGTGTTTTATAGCTTGATCTGCCTCGTTTCATTGACCCTCCTGTTGAAGCTCTAGCTCAGCTTTGCTCGGTGGATTTTATTCGTCTCTCACCTGAAGCAGCAACCTGCATCACTGTTATAGCCTGTCCACCTGTACGTGATTAAGACTATGTGTTTACTCCAAAAACTTCAGTACTGCTTTCCCACAATGTCTTCTTTCCGCACCATCGTTTTTGTAGTGACCAATCAGAAATGTCTTCCCGTGACCAATTTTGGACTGTGCCCTCGAGTACTTCCTCGGGGCATATCTCTTGCCACGTTGTCAGCGTCCCGCGAGTACCATATTCTCTCTCTATCTGTGGAGCTATCTGTGGAGCTATCGTGACTAATGCTCGTTCTGCGCATTCTGCATCAGCTTCGCCTGACGACTTTGCAAAAATGGTAGCGCCGGCACTACCACCTCAACAAGTCGCGGAGCTCTGTGACCTCGTCGCTTCTTGCTCAGAAGTTTTCGAACCTCAACGATCGACCTTAGGGTCAGAAACGTTTCTTCTTGAACCATAATGTGCGAAGCATTCTACAGGTAAATAGTTATGCAGCATCATTTTGGTTTCTGAAATGCGTTACCAGCACTTATTCATGTCGTGCATGTCAGGAAGGCATGTCGTTCTTGTCTTGACATTGTCGTGACATTGATGTCATGCATGTCATTATTGTCATGCATATCGTGATATCATCATCATCATCATCAGCCTATATTTATGTCCACTGCAGGACGAAGGCCTCTCCCTGCGATTTCCAATTACCCCTGTCTTGCGCTATCTGATTCTAACATGCGCCTGCATATTTCCAAGCTTCATCACCCCACCTAGGTTTCTGCAGTCCTCGACTGCGCTTCCCTTCTCTTGGTACCCATTCTGTACCTCTGATGGTTCACCGATTATCCGTACTACACATTACATGGCCTGCCCAGCCCATCGATATACGTGATTTATATCGTGATATATATCCAGTTAAAGAAACGACCCCGACGGAATCACGACTGCGAGCCCATACCTAGTGGCCCAAGTCAGCTTAGTTTGAATAAGACACCCATTAACCTTGGTGACCTGTCATTGCCACTAATCAGCACAAAAGTGACTATCTTGATGAAAAGTCAAAGCATTTTCTTAAATATCCACTTCGCACCTTGAGGCATGAGAAGACATCGTCCATGTAGAATGGCTTGAGTCCGAATACCGGTACATCCAGAATGCCAAAGTGGAAGACTCCGTGCTTCCAAAACACCTCCAAAGGTATGGGGTCAGTCCTAGTCAAGTCCTGAGTCAGGGTGCCACGATACCTAATGAGAGTTGCAAGATAAAATGTTTTAGATGAGAGAAGCAACGTGGGGTCACCACGTTTTTAATAGACATCAATTGATATCCGCGTTCACATTAGCAGCGTATCGCACAACCTAGCGCATCATGGTAAAATAGTATGCAGCGACTTTAGCATGTCGTTCATGATCGCTCTGATGACCCCGTCTACAAGAAAGTCGACTAAGTTATGGAGAGAGCATTTTGCCGGTAAATGGTGGGTATAAAGTGTATAAGTAAACGGCTTTCTCATTTTTGCTTTCTCCCCCTGATGCGATGCCCAGCGTTCACATGCACTGCGGTCATCGATCTATACTACTGTCGGGCTAAGAACGCCGCTTACTATAGCGCTTTATCACATTTTCATGGATGCGGCGTGCTATAGATGTGGCGCGATGTGCCATTTATTGTATTCACGTAAGTACTTCTGAAAGCACTCGGCTTCTGAAAGTACTCGGTCTCATTCACGACACATAGAATCCTCTAGGGCGCTCATGGTGTACCCGATTCTTTGTATTAGGAGTCGCTAATAGAAACCACTGCTGTTTTTTTTTTCGGGTTTTGCTCCAAACCTTGCCGCCTATCTGTCCGTATCTCATGAGGCATGCGCGCTTCGCGCGAGCCCTCGGGTGTATTTTTAGAGCTAAAGAATTTGCACTATAGAAAGCCGCTTTCATATGCCGCATTACGTGCAAGAGGCAGCCGTAAAAGGTCAACCATGGCAAGAAACGCGGTCATACTGTTCGTGAACTATCCGCGGTCCAGCGAGTGTACGTGGTGGACGTTTTGGAGATGGTGATGAGTGATGCCTACGTGTAGACATACTACAGGAGCGCACAATTTATCAGTCGGGGTAACCGTTGCAAAAAACTAAATATGGTGTTATACAGAAGCTCGTCAAAGTTGAACGTTATCCTAATGTGCATTATGCGCTGACAATTTCTCCGTTTCAGCAGCGTATACTCACTCGAAGGCAAACCCAACGCCGAATGTTGTCTTGGAGTATTTCGGAATCACTGACAGGAAATGCTGGAGATCTACGTCAAAATTATCGCTGTCAGCGAGGAAGTTCCGGTCGTTCTTGTAGACGGAGTCAAAGAAGATGAAGTCGCACATCCCATCATTGGGGAACACGGTAGACGCATTGGTCTTGGCACCGTATGTACACATAAGTACTTGCGGGTCCATTGGCTTCACTAGAAAAATTCGGGACTGACATTTATGCTTAATATTCACTTGACCAAATAAATAAGTGTACAGAAGCAATAATATTCAGATAGTGAATTCGCAAAAGGTACCGTTCGTAAGCACTCTTTATCGTTGTCTAGACGTCTTCTCTAATAACAGCGCCTAGATCCGCGCCTAGATCACAATTTTGAAGTTCGAACTCAGTTCTCGTGTTTTATTCTGCTGAATCACACACACGACTATTTCTTGCCATATACGTCATTGGTAAATTTTACCACATGACGCTGTCTCCGTAATAAAACACGACACATTAGTACAAAAGCTGAATACTCTTCTTACCACCCATAAATAATTGTGATACAATTCTAATGTTTACTACTTTGTTATATTTTTTGTATACGCTTATGCTCATTGTATGTTTGTATTATTATTGTTGCACTCGAAAATGCACATTTTCTTTCCTGTAATCCTCCTGTGTAATGCTCGAAATGAACGTTAAAGCTCAAATAGAGTCCTGATTAGACTGATATTACAAGGAGTGACAGGTGATTCATATTTATTCACAAGCAAGGTTCGCAGCATCGAGACAAACGATATACGAGAAATCGCGTGTATACTTTTACCAGTGGTATTTTCATTATGATTGACATTCCCTCGTGATCATACTGTAGCAATAAATACTTCATCGACCGCAACCCAAATCTATGAATATGAGCTATTTCGAAGATTCCATTGGATTCTGAAGAGGAATAGCAGCCCTGAAACATGCTTGAGTGGGCTAAGGCTTTAGATGCCCCTCGTCAACAATAAAAGAAAATATGGGGATCTCACCCACTGTGGGAATCAATGAAATCAAAGCTTTCTTTGCTATATGTTCTGATTAACGATAATTTGCGGAGATGTCGACAGTGAATGTTTCATTGTAGTGAGTAGTGAGTTGATGTTAAACGTTACCTTGCGCTCACCAATGCCCTCTGTATGCGTAGTACACAAAACACACAGCGAGACGTGTTTGCTTGATGGGTTATTGTGCACCATTGTTCCTAACCTTCCAGAAGGTTAGCATTGTCAATGCCTAATACGTCACATCGCATCAAGGGAGAAGTGCTGAACTTTGTTTGAATTACGGGGCTGTACGTGCCAAAACCACAATCGGATTATGAGCCACGCCTTATACTAGGAACTCCGGGTTAATTTTGACCACCTCGGGGTCTTTAACGCTCACCTAAATCTAAGCACATGATGGTATTTGTATTGCGCCACTGTAGAAATCCGGCTGCCGCGGTCGGGTTCAAGCGCCGGCCTCGAGCAGTTCCATAGCCGGAAAGATACCGCAGCGGGCACAGAAATGTGTATTTAACGTAGGGCCGATTGTGTGGTGTCGCCTAGGCGCTGCGGTCCTTTATGCGGATTTTCGTCCACATGCTCTGAATCAATGCTGCGCTTGGCAAATTTGCACGGTGTTTATTTCACAGCGAAAAGGGGGGGGGGGGGGGGGGGGGCTTTTAGCATCTAATCGGTCGGTATTTTTTTCAGTGGCGGCGTGGTCACAAAAAATGCTGCCCGATCACGGAGACCATGCAAAGAAGCGGGAAGCGAGCTGCGTGCTGCTTCTTCACGAGGCCTCACATGATGTCATGAGGTGACATCATCACTTGAGGATGACACCATCGCGTGACGTCACGTTTTACGTGATGACGTAAACACAGCTTCTGTACAAAATACCGTGTACACACGTTGCGTCATCATGTAAACCATCGGATGTTAACGCCAGATTTTTCACTTCTTGGGCCACATAATGCCTTTCGCATTTATAAAGAATACCACCCTCATCAGTTGCAGTGGCGGTTTTCCCCAGCTTCGCCGGACATCCACTTTCGCAGGGCAGGGATGGCGAGTTAACTTATTTTTTTTCCGTAATAGTAGAAACGAGCCGTAGCGCACCTCGAACTTAAATTTATCGACTTCATGCGCAACCGCTGTCGTGCCTAGTAGAACTGTTTCCTTGCCTTTTTATGCCGCCTTTTCCCTCTCCCGCCCTGTATATGCGAGCGAAGAGTGACAAAGCTGTTAATCACTCGTTTTGTGAATGCGTTGTTTCTACCCATTCTCTGCCTCCTCTCCCCATCTCCTCTCTACCGTTCTATCTACCTTCCCTCCGCACTATTGCACGAATTAGTAGAAAGGTAGGCCATGTAGCTTCTTCAATGCTTCGGCTGGGGTTCCCGGATAATTACAGCAGTTAAGAGGGCACTGTGGAATGTGATGGAAATCTCAAAACGAGTTTCTCGTGTCGCCTTTCCTCACTGCCACGCTCCTGCCATGTACGCACACGCTCTGAACCATATCCCGACGCGGCGCGCGAGACAGCGACAGCAGCAGCAGCAGCAGTGGAAAAGTCGAAGAGGCAAAAAAAAAAAAAGAAAGCGTCCCTTTAAAAATTGTCACGCGTTACTCCCTTTCTTCCGACTCACCACATAATGCCGAGCGGTATTTTTTTAACATAATTTATTGCAAATACACTAGGGACACTGTAGACACACCTAATGGGACCACTTACGTGTGCGGAAATTGCAAAATTTTACGTACGTCAGCAGCAGCCTCGTAATGCAGTAAGGCAAGGTTGTAAACAGTAGCGGGCACATATACTCACACGTGGTCTTTTCTTCAGTGCTAAAACTTGTGGTCTCAACTGCCATTGTTGACATGGTCGTTGGGTTGGTTGCTTGTGTGCTCGCAGTTTCGGAGGCCAGTGAAGTGACCTGTGATGGAGCAGAAACTTTGGTTTCTATGTTTCCTCCTGTAGAGGCCCCATCCTTTTTCTCCGACTGCGATGACATATTCTTGTCATGCACTGATACGGTTGCGTATTCAGCTGTTTCCGCGACCAGATTATTTGTTGAATCTTTCACAGTCGGTGACGTCACCTCGTTTAATGGCGTTGACGGAAGTGAAGTTTGTAACTTATACAGCGTGGACGACGTGACCGTGGCCTGTCTTTCACCTAACGGTTCAGAAGATGCGTCTGTTGATCTAAGCGTTTTTTCGTAGGATGCGCTGTGCTTGGTGCGTAGCTTGTCGTCACGTGAGGCCTTCGTGAGGAAATCATTTCGTGTAGAGGCCATTTTAGGTATCGTGGTTGGTGCCCCGATAGTTGAATTTCTAGCTGCAGGAAAGTTTTCAGGTTCATTTGGGCGTGCTACTCGTTTAGAGTGTGGTTTATCGTAGACTTCACCACTTTGTCTTGGAGCCACGGTGTCGAGGCTGTCATCAGAGTCGTAAACGCTCGTTGCTCGTGCGGGCTGGTTGGCGCCTTGGAGATTGATGCAAAGAAATGATAAGAATTCTTATGTAAACAACGAAGAACTTGTATCAGTTCTCAAAACACATTGATATATATATATATATATATATATATATATATATATATATATATATGGAGAGAGAGAGGCTGCAACCTTAATTTACTTCTTTTGAAATGAACTAAGATGAACGAACTTCTGTTACAGGCATTGTTGCCACAGTAATAGAGGAGGCGGTATTGCGCAGAAGTATTTGATGTATCATTTAGGTTAGCGATAGTACTATTATTGCTATGTAGTAGTATCTAACAAGATATATAACTTTACCCTGCATGTGAAACGCCTTCAAAAAAAGAAGCACCAAAAACAGCACAATATTTCTGTTTCAATAACTAGAACTGATGAAAGCCGAGACGACGTGGTTCCAGCCGGTTGGCAACTATTTTTCAAACCTGTCTGCTGATCAGACAAGCAGTAATCATCAATCTCTAAGCACGCTAAACGCGGCGGCCAATATGTGGTAAAATGTTCACGTTGGTACATGTTGTCATTAGCCAATCGAAGTTCCTGACAATTACTTCTATTTCACCTCAAGACACCACTAATTCTTTTACTAAAGTTAACAAAAAGCTTGCTTCTGAAATTCCTGCATATTTACAAAATACAGAATTACCTACGAAAAAGTTACAAGCCTGTTTGGATAAGCCGCTGGCCTTCAGGTTCTGTACTGAATCTACGACAGTGGTTATCTCCTGGTTTGCATATCAGACATAGGCGTCAATGGAGCAATGGAAAAGCCTTAATACTGGAACGTCTCTACTTTGCAAACAGCGCTGTGAAACTATATCGGGTTTCTTAAACGACTTGGCTGCAAGTAAACAGTAAAAAGTTCTTCACCTGCTTGCAGCATAATCCAAGTAAGAATCGCCACGGACACTACAGTGCTGACGGCCAGCGCACTTGACACCAAGAGTTTGCACGCATGTGCGTTGCGCCTACAAAAATAGTAAAATAAATTAGGTCGAATGGCGGCTCATTGAATCCTGCTTTGTTAGGGTTGCATTTATGGGGCGCTCTCTGCCCGATCCGCAACACATTTTTGTAATTACGCGCACAATACTATCACTACTTATATTGGCCTACTTCAAGTTACGAATAGTCAGAAATTTAAAAAGAAATATCTGCGCGATAAGGGACGTTTGGGCCGTTCCATTTACAGCATCTCAACACAACTACAACCTCACCTTTCGTCGAACAGGCAATGCGAGCAAGCCACACTATTTTATTTTAATGTTTTCTCCCTGATGGGTAATTTCGAGAGAAGCTTGTCCATCTAAGCAGTCAACGTCAACATCAGGGGAGACAATAAACACAGCGTATCAGTTTATAACTCTATACATCACTAGTGTCGTCCATTATAAGTAATACATTGACTCATTCGCATTTTAGTGTGTGCGACGGCATGGCAAAGAGGCACAGCTTTCTTGTCAAGAAAATTGTTTTACGCCCGACATTGTACTCGTCATGCCACACCTCAGAATTATAAATACCAGTAAAAACACGATCTTCTAACTACTGTATGATTAGGTTTATTTTAGTTTCGGATATTGACAAGCCCCGCATAAGTGCTAGGTAAAAAAGTTCGACGGGCGCGACACTCTTGTTGTAACACAAGAAGGCGAAACTCTGCAGCACACTTGGTAATACATGAAGTTACACCATCGGGGTTATATTTCTTTGTAATACGTATTGGTAATGCATTAAGGTATATAATCGGGGCTAGACTTCTTGCAAGACATAACAAGCCGCAATACGAAGTACACATGTGGCACTAAGGCGACCTCCCGAACACCACATATGAACACTTAATACCGTACCTAAGGCATGTTAGTGAACGCACTAGGCCAGACCTTTACTCAGCGAGATAGCCGAGACGTTACGTGTCCAATGCACGCACCAGGCACACCTTTAGTAAGCCAGAACCGCGGAGCCACTATGGCTTCATGGAAGCGCACTCGTCTCGCACCCCGGAGGCCCGGGTTCGATTCCCACCCAAACCGAAATGTAGTATATTTATCATCAAAACCACTAATTTACCTTATTAATTTACGTCTCTGAGAAATGGGATGTCAATCCGAGCAATTTTGCGGCGTCGGCCACATTTGGTCACGGCGCAGTTTTGCCAAGGGCACAGCAAGGGCACCGCCAAGATAGACACCTATGTCTTTCGCCTTATCTATTCCGCAGCAAAACACTGGCTTGCAAAATTTCTTGTGGTCCGCAGGAACAAGACAAGTAAAAAACTGCGTCGTAGGCATTCAACAGCCAAGCAGATATTCTCTGCAATGAAAGTTTTAAAGGGACCTGTGAGTTTCTTAGTGAGGTACACTACACCAAAGACGGAATGCAAAGCCAAGAGCTTGAAAAAATCCAACAAGGACTATGACAGCGGTACCCGGTAAAGGAGTAACTGATGTCTTGTTTCCGGTCTGCTGTTTGTGCAAAATATTGATCACAATAAATATGTTATATCTAGCTACATGCCCTATGAGATGGCAACTGCCTGCACACTTACTTTGCTGCTTCATACCCTGAGGGAAGAAAAAAGAAATTGCATCTGTAAGTACTGTTATCTTAAACAACTCCTGCTATACTGAAAGCAACTCCTGAAATACCTAAGTGCATTTTTTATTCCTCTACTTCATTTCATGCATAGCAGGAGGAAGCTACGCAACTAGTGTGGTACAGTGTAAATTAATTTACACAATTAAGGGTGCATAAGGGTGCCAAACGGTGTATTACACCCTCACCCCCGTAAGGGGTATGAGGGTATGAGTTAGAGACAGATTTGCTCCCTTATACAGTCTTAAGGAGGGATAAATTAATTTGCAGTGTAGGCTCACTCCACGCGTTTCTCGGTGCAGTTACTTTTGATATGAGACGCCTTCTGCAAATTAAGAACTTGCTATGTTACAACTACAATTTGGTAAGGCAAGTTTGAGTCAAAGGATGCATTATTCGTGTACCCAGCTTCCAGCATGTGGCGCCCTATACTTTGGTTGCCTGAGCAAGTGATGCTCTGTGGCCGCTGGTCGGTGCAACAACTCATTTCGCTCGTTTGGTGGTAAATAGGCTGCTATGTCCGAATTCTTTCATCCAATAAATACGTTATATGTATTGCGATATAAAAGCATGATAGCTAATAGTACGTCAGAATACAAAACGCGTCTCTATTTCTTTATTTTATATGCAACACTTTAGTTTTGGTCGAGCGTGTGAACAGCGCCAAAAGTTTATTTAGCCTTGTACCATTGCTGGCTAAGTATGAAACGGAGAATAGATGCGCCTAAAGGTGGAAAAAGTAGCTCTTTAGCGTACCTTTGAGTTGTATCGAAGCCGCCTCGCGACTTCAACCCGTTTCCAAACGACACACCTTGTCGTCCTCATGCCTTCTTTTACATAAAGCACGATGGGCTTCTGTATGGCAGGGTGCAGTTCGTAATCAGAAAATGCGAGCCCCGCCCCGCTTTAAGAGGTATTACTCTGGTGTAGACAGCTAAGCATGAATTGGAGTATTTTATAGGGAATCGCAGAAACCAGGACAATCTGCTTTTTATCATTTTTATATTGCGACAGCACCATTGCACGTTATAATAATATACCAAAATACAGCCCTGCGTAATGTGTCACCGAGTACTGCCTATTAAATAGTTCGGTGAAAGGTGTACAAGACAGAGGTGCCGCCGGCCTATCCCTGTCACTTGTTACCTAAGCTGATGTGCTGCAATTTTCATTGCCTTAATATATTCAACTTTATTGGTTACTATTTAACAAAGGTCTTGTGGAAATAGCCAAACACGTACCGATGAATGATGCTGCTCGCATCTTCTTCTGCTGGCGAGGCATACCTGCGTATTGCAAGTCGATAAACTCGTAATATGCATTGATTTACACAAATGGGTTTACAGTGTCAAATGCCTCCTGTACAGGCAAGAAAAGAAAATAGCTTTAGACTTGAGGGAGCGGAAGCAGCTGTAACTATTTTCACATGTTCTCGGAAGAGAGACAAATATTAAGGTTCGATTTGGCGCGGCAGCGGTACGTCTCTGCTGTAAATAAAGTGAAACTTTCGGAAGGATGTGGAAAAGAAGTGAAAAAAAAAAGAAATTCAGTGCCATTCCACTTTGTTAAGAAGGATGACCAGCGAAGCTGTATATGTCGTTGACCATTGCTCCGGTGAAACGTTCCAAGTTTGCGGGATGGGGGCCACATGGACGGCGCGCCTTTCTTTCGGCCTCGCGGTCCTGGCTGGCAGCACGCTTGGCGTCCGTGGCCCGAGCTCATCGTCGGTGGTCTGCTTCCGACGCCGACAGGCCCATTCCCTTTTCTGTTCACGCCGTCGTTCTCGGTAGGCACACTGATCTTCTTCAGACCTTCCAACAAGCGACCTACCCAATTCACAGTCAGAGCAGAACTGAGGAAAGGAGCTTACGTAGAGCATGACGACAGGAGACAGAAGACACTCATATTGGTAACCACTAGTTTGAATACGCGGGATGGCGTATACACTTGTATGGCGCGAACGTAGAGATGGCCGGCGCGGGTCAACGTGTAGTTCAGCTTGATATATGGCACGCGTTGTATTTGGACCTAAAGTATTAAACTTATTTTTGCAAGTTGGCGGAGTGCTTGAAGCCTGCTTCACCTCCACCGCGGGTCGGCCCGGTATTGCACTATATTCAAGATTTTTGGTGTAAGGACATCCACCCGCTGGAAATTAGCCATATGCAGCTTCGTTGTAAAATTTTCCTTGAATGACATGACGCGATGGTTTTACCCGGAATTGTGACTACCACGATATATGAACTTGCGATTCGCAATATATTATTGCGGGGGAAAATATTATATACAGGAAGAATGAGTAGCTCTTAGCACAGGGCAGAGTGATATCATTGATATATGCCAGCGTCACATCTTCTTGCTGTTCTCTTCACAACTTCTTTCCATAGCGGCAAAAAACTACTACGTAGAAATATATCCACGAGGACGAGTGCAGGATAGGTCAGACGTCTAGGTGCCCTGAACCACCCCTAGGGCTTCGTATAAAAACACATTCCGCACATGGCATGGGCTTCCGTGAACATTTCAGTCCAATTTCGCATTCGTGCGCGGCACGAGCGATCCCCTTTCCTAAAAACTCTCTCTTAAACAGATGCTTTCTCCTCACCCGCTTCAGGGTGGCCGACGCCTTCCCCCTGACGTCTGCGAGCAGACGCATAGAGCGTTGCCATTGGCCGATAGCTGGCATCAATCAAGAACCGTGTTTGGATCAGTGCGCTTCTTCCTGATGTAACTGTGTATATCACTGGATGTAATGAACGAAACAGACTGAAGTAAGGGAGAATCTGCGCCACAAATTTCGGCAGGATTTACACACATCCAACATAAGCCGACTACCGTGTGCTCACGCTCGGCGGCATCCGCCCACCACAGGAATTAAAACTATGGCTATACTGCTGCTTATCAGGTGTCGCATCCGTCGGGTCTCGCTAATTTCGATCAGTCTCGAACACCCCATTAGCCAGAAACGACGCGAAACTTGTGCCAGGGCCACATATATGCTGTGCCTGCCGCGCCTCGCAAGAAACGGCAGTCAGCATTACAATGAACGCGCGCCAGCACTCGCTCAGTCCTGGCTAACGTACTTTCTATACGGCTATTGACAGGGCTTCAAAATGTGCAAGGACTGCTCATGCCCGACCGAGGCAGTCCACAGAGCGTAGCACAGCTAGCCTGGAGCACGCGAGCGGGCACTCCAGCCCTGCCGTGCACTTTATGCCTGCGCGTAGCGGCCTGTGCTGCATAGCGTGTAAGTACCGCGTCCGCCACTGGGTGACACGACGAACCCTCTCGCCGTAACGCCGTAGGCGGCGCCACTTGCCTAGCCACTGTACCCCCCCCCCCCCCCCCCCCCCGCGACGCTGGTAATCTCCTTCGAAATGAAGGACGTTGAGGCAGAATCTGAAAGGTAAATATTGCATTCGCACTGTCTGAGCTCCTGACTCGCTATTTTTGAAAAAAAATATTTCGGCAATATACGCGTATTCCTAGGAAGCATCATATTCGCTCTAGGGAGGTTTTGATCCTTCAAGGAAAGTTGGTTCAGGGCCCCTTTAAGTCTGCGCGACATCGAAGCTTGCAAAATACGTCCCCTTTCGGCCACGTAGACTGACAGTGCTTGAGTATTATTATGATGTCATTTCAGAGATCCATCGGGCTGGTCTACGGAATACCCTTACAAAAAATTCTAGTAACTCTCAATTAAATTTTTTTAGACAAATGTTACTAAAACCTACGAACGGTCTATTGAAAGTTCTCAAACCGTTTTTAAACTTCCTAAACACTTCATACCAACATCCTGTCGACTATTCGCCACCGATATTCAATTAAAATATTATTTACGAACTTTCTTGAAACGATGAATGAACATCCTTCAAACATTAAAAGCAGGGCATCTTTTTACTTCTTAGAAACATCCTACCAACTTTTTTCCAGTTTTTGCCGTTCGCCCTAGAAACATCCTTGTAACTTCTTTCCAACTTTCTGTTGCTTGACCTAGAAACATCCTAGTAACTTTTTTCCTACTTTTTGCTGTTCGCCCTACAAACATCCTTGTAACTTTTTTCTAACTTTCTGTTGCTTGCTCTAGAAATATTCTTGTAACTTGTTTCCAACTTTCTGTAACTCGCCCTAGAAACATCCTGGTGACATTTATCCACTTTTTCCAGCATTTTAAAAATTGTCTGGTACTGTTCTGATGCAACCTTGTACATATAAAAGTATGTACGTGTTGGCGAAACACACCAATCTTTGCAAACACTGATGTTTATTTTCCAACCCTTTCATACATGCCCTCAGAAACCACAAGCAAGCAGTGACTATAATGTGGTCTTGACATCTCCCGTGTTCTTGATATCCCTCTTGCTGCAAGCCTACAGGAGGAAAAATGCAATAATAGTTAGCCTTATGAATTGTATCTGGACGAGATAGCATGATGCAGTCATACACAAGAATTTGACTTCAAATGACTCACAATCAAAACGAAGATTTCAACTGACTGCCTTGCCACACATACTTAGAATGGCATTCACACCTCTGGGGTGCAAAGCTTCTTTTTGGACGACGTCCTGGTGGGTATTGAAACGCCACCCAAAAATGACTGAAGTATTGCTGAAGCAGAACTGCTGCACATAATATGCATGTGTTACATGTAGGAATCGTACACTTGTGTAAAGTAGCTGTAAATCAGTTGCAGTAAAGATAGTCAAAGTTTTTAGAACGGCTTCCGCGAGATAGGCCGAACTCAATAATAGGATGACATGTGTAATGCACTTTTTGCCTAAACCATGTCTTTAGGAGGTTAAAAACATTTTTATAGACCCTCTAGTGTGCATTATTCACAGTTTGAAAACTCAATTTGGTAAAACCACAACAAATTATTATATTAAAAAGTGACTATTTCAATATTTCCACCAAGTGCAGGGCAGCTTGAGCATGAAGCAAGCTTCCTTGTGACATCTCAGTAAATCCGAGGTAGTGAGCATGTGGTACCACAAACCACAGATGCACACATGTTCTGGGCAGTAGTCAGCACTGTTACCATGTCACCGGAAGCTTGTGTATTAGGCAGCTGACAAGTAATATGAAAGAAAAAGTAAAAAGGATTGTTTGCATTTCAGATAAGTGACAGCAAAGAACAAGCTTTATCCAATGTCAACTGTAGAAGGGCAAAGACACGCTGAAAAAAAGCCAATGTAAAGGCGAACGCTCAGCGTTCAGCTGCACTGTCGTGGCTTGCAACTACTGCCCACAGAAAAAAAAGTGCCAATGTAACGATGAACACTTAGCGTTCAGCTGCACTGTCGTGGTGGCTTGCAACTATACTGCACTGTGCGGATTGTTGTGATTTAGCAGTTTGCGTTACCACCTCAAATTTCTGTAAAATACAAAGGAGACCACCTTCCTGCTTGAAGCCAACCTGCACTTCGGGTGCATATTGAACTTGTCACATTAAAAGGTTATTGGTTTGTTATATGCTTGAGGAATTACCTGCTCCTACAGTGGCTAGGGATTCAGCAGCTACCTAATAAAGAAAATCTTGCTTTTTGTATGCTAATTTTAAGAGATGAAGTACGGTACGAAATACATAAGTGTGACCGATTAGAGGGAACAATATAGGCGCACAGGCAATAGTGTGAGAAGTGAGCTTCACAATACTGCATAATAAAATTGACAAAAAGAAAAACATCTCGAGACCTCATGCTTCTCAACGATTATCTTAAAAAGGCAATCTGACTAGATTAATATACAGTCTGTACAGAGTATATCATGCAGTTACTCAAGTCAGAGTTATATTTAGCTCAGAGGAGGCTAGTTAAAGGTAAGTTCATTAAACTGAGGGCCCTCCAGATGACCAAAAGTGAAATGCAAGTGATTTGCCACTAGAAATCATGAAAATGGCACACACAGTAAAATGATTGCATATTACAGAAACATATCCTACAACACACAAGGCAATGACAGTTTTGTACGCACCTTTGTAAAAGCACGCAGATCAGGTGCTTCATAGTGGTGCTCTCCAGCTTGCAGCAGTGCTGCAGGTTCCTGTGGGATGCCTCCAGAATCCGCATAGCCTTCAACTGCAATGAATAATTTATTGCAATGTGAATCTGGAAACCTGTCATATCATTGTAATACTGAATTTCAAAGAGCCTCACACTAGCAGCTACATTATTGTGCGTCTCGTACGAATCTCTCCATTATATCTCAGGAGGTTACACGGTTATGTTGTAACAAGTGCGATTCAATGTTGGAATGCAGCAAACATAAGACTACCAGGAAAATCACCGAAACTCAAATAATTAATAAAGCAAAAAGAGCATTGGATTACGAAAAAAATATTGAGCACATGCAAAGTCTTTTGAACCCTAAGCCGTGTTTGTATGGCGATGGTATTCCTTCTCGCTCTTCGTCAGAGGTTTGACCGACGCGCCGCCCGTGTTATGAACTGGAATAGCCGGCCGTTCACGGTGGGTGGTAAGAATGACGTAGGATACAGCGCAAAGTATCGCCACGAAATCGCAGCCCTTACTTTATTACTGCAAGGCACAGTCATTACCTATGACTGGAAGAGCTGGCATACTGTTCTTTAGATGAATATGTATAGTAAAAGCCAGCGTCTGATTGAGAGGTCTCGATTAAAAAGAAACCTCGTCATTGCAATATCGGCGTATATCTGCCTCGCAATATAGAACACGACAGGTTCTATAGTTCAATATATAATACAGACAGGTTCTCGCGACGCGGGCCTTCAAAGTGAACTGTATACAAAAAAACGTCTTCATACAAGCTAATATGTGCGCAAGCGTCAAACATAGCTATCCTGTGCCAACGCGTGAAGCCCATGACAGATCGACGTACACACACCTGCAGTGTACTCGCGGAAATGCTTATATAAGGAATAGTTTTCTGCCGGGAAACTGCTCAACAAACAATAACTTTCAGTGTTTCCATAATTGTGTTCCGATTCAGTCAGAGCAATCAGACGGGGTAGCATACTTCACAGGAAAATGCAAGTACGCGATAACATCAACAGAAGCTTTCGTAAAATTGCTTACTAAATGTGCACAGAAACATGGACAACTTACGCTCAGAATGCGCTCTGCTCTAGTTACACAAAGCTCATTACATGAACCATAAGCTACAACAAAGCGCACAAGCGCCAAACTTGCTTACCTTTCAAGACGTAGTCCGCAAACACTCCTTAGTCCCACAGGTACCGTGGCACCAACTCTCTTTCGGGCGCAAACACTGTAGAGCTGCCGATGAACTACAGCACCACGAACTCACAACCTACAACAAATTCTTCCATACACTGTGATGAAGCCCCAGTATCAGGCTTTTCACGAGAGAGCGCAGGCAGGCGGGAACAAAAGCAGCTCGGACAGGCGCTGTAAGACACTGTTGACACTGGCGTATCGCTCGAAACACACGGCGAACACAGGGTGTTTCACGAGTCCAGAGGTTGTGCGATGGTTAATGCACACGATAAGAAGCACATTTTGCCTAGGCACTTCTAATATAAAATTCAACTACCGCCTCACTGCAACAAGCACTCGCGCACAGCCAACGTGGTCCATAAACTACAGCAACTTGGATTGGATGGGATTTATTGAACAAAACACTGCAGCAGCGCCACACTGCGGTTAACGAAAAGGAACCTGCCTCCCCGATTCGCATCGCTTCAGGAGTATAGCCTTCGAGATTCGCATTTGTCACTCAAGGGAAGTCGTGGCTGAAGCATGAGCCAATCCACGCGCCGCCCGTGCGGCTCCGTCTGCTTGAAATGACGGACGGTCTACGGGCTAATGTGACACTTACCGAGCACATATCCGTGATCACCGCCCACATACACGTTAATTATGGCGCCAAGTGTAATGTTTTCGAGAATATGTGCCCTCATCTTGAACTGGTGAGACCATATTTCCTCTTAGCGTCAGGAATAAAGGTAACAAAACGTGGCGATGGCTGGCGTGCTACAGCAGCTGAAGCTTCCCTAGCAAAAATTCCCAATAGAAAACTAATAGCTTATTGGGTTATTGACACCTATTGGTCTATTGGTTTTGTATTTGCCTATTGGAACTATAGTGACCTATTGGTTCTGTATTTGCCTATTGGAACTATATTTGCTTATTGGTTCTGTATTTGCCTATTGGTAATGTATTGGTTTTGTATTTGAATATTGGATCATTGAGACCTATTGGTCATGTATCTGCCTATTGTAATTAGTCTTGTATAAGTGTACCGTGGGTGTTTATCTTCACAGAAGAGGGCCCACAATGTGGCAACACCCCTAGAATGATAAGCACAGATGATGATTGAGGCACATGTACACAAATATATTCTCAAAACAAAACTACATATTCTTCCTCTGGCCCTTCATGATGTCGGCTATATTGCAGGCTACTATTTTGCCAAGGCAACTATGCCTTGTGGGAATTTCTGCGGGGCTGCTGCATCGGCTCTCCAGGTAGTGCCTGAAAAATGCTGAAAATAAACAGAACCATGAAATCGCAAAACTGAAACACTTTTTCTTAATTCATTAGTTTAATTTTGATTGCCAAGTATTAGTATAGAAAGTTGGGTGCATAATGAGAAATTATCTAGACCTTTAATTCACCACACATATGCACAATGTTGCAACAGTTGAACTATATACCAAAAGATTGCATGAAACATTACACACTTATTATAGCATTTTAAGTGGGTTAGAGCATACCTTTTAGAACTTCATATTTCGTAGCATCCAAGGGTGGCTTGGCTTCCGCTTTAGTTCTATTTGATGCAGCGCCCGTGACACTTCTGTTAAAGAGGCCTGCAGTCGAAAATATTCGAACGCTGGCCTCACGAACAAAAATGCCATCTTTCGGGCGCTGCATCAAATGTTCGTACACGGATTTCTGCAGCCACACGCCACTACCCAGGAACACCTGAAACGATAAAACAACCAGAGCAATACTGTCACAAACCAACTGTTACTGTTATATACTGCAACAGAAAGCCAAGCCATGTAATACCATTTTTTATTAATGGTTTATATCATTGCAATCAGTAGATTAGGCCCTGTAACACAATTAATTACCAGTAAAAAAAAGGCAGCTGCTTGTAAACATTGGCATGCAACGTTTCTGAGTTATCATGGAAAAGAACATTGGACAGTGGGTGTAGGCAAACGAAGCAACAAAAAAGGAACAACAGCGAAAAAAACAAAACAAACAAACAAGGACGAGACAAGTACACAGGACTGGCGCTCAGTTATGAACTAACTTGCCCAAGAAAATGTTTTGCTAAGAAACAACAGTTTGGTCATCCTCCTCAATCTTTCATTCCATATCAAATCAACATTTTATTCCAGCAAGGTGCTTTGCTAGGCTAGTAGTGCTCTATCCAATGCCCTCCTTTTTTCCTTCTACTTTCCACCGTGCCCATGTTCCATTGTGTGGAGCTACACAGAACACGACACGAAATACTCACCAAAACCAAGGGCAGCACAATCAAGTACAAGTTATACAGACGACAAGGAAGATCCCGCATGTCGGAGTACCAAATCATATTAATATTTGAGTACTAAACCACCAAATGGGAGTGAGAGCAGGCCAACTGGCCAATTATCCCCTGTACTTTGAAATTATTGAAATTCAAGTGAAGTTAGTACAAACCTCAATTCCAACGACTGAAAATATCTTTGAAGATTCCAGCCTCTCATTCTTGTCGGAATCCTCCAAGCTTACGTGAAGTTCGGCCTCTGCAGCGGACTGTGGCCTGGTGGGCGATGATGGCTCAGGTGTGGGTGCAGCAGGTGACACGCGCTCTGCTGTCCTAGGAGAAACCTCCACTTGTGGAGGAAGAGATCCACACCCTACAGAAGAAACCTGCACCTGTGGTGAAGGTTTCTTCTGTTGGATGTGTCCCTCGGCCATGGTGTAGCAGCCACGTTGATGCTCCTGGGACAGCAGGCGGTTTTCTGCGGAAGTAGACACATGGTGGTACTCAGTGGAAAATCATTGTTTTTGCTCACACCTTTGGCATTCGCCTACCACATGTGTTCAGTATAAGTGAAACAGATATGACAAAACAACCAAATATGTACACCTTAGTATTTAGAGATAAAAATTTACTGTCGCAAATGAAATAAAAACTGCTATAGAATTCAAACCTGTCTTAAAAATCCTGCTGCACAATGCTTTTTCGAGCATTTCCACCCTTTTGTGGAGTTTGACATTTTCAGTTTTCAGCTGCTCATTTGCAGCTTTCAGCAGGTTGTTTTCCTCCTCCACCCGCTTGGCCTCGGCTTCCCAGTCTGGGTCCCTAGGGTCATTTCTGGGAAACAGAGCATCGAGCTGTTCTTTTTGAAAAACTGCTGCTGCTTGTTTCTTCTTTGTTTGGCATCGCTTGGCAGCTTTTTTCATTACCTGCATTTAAAACAGAGATATAGAAATGTGACCAGATAATATTTACTGCAGTTTTAGAGGGCAAAAACTTGAATAGAGAATTTGTGGTCAAGAAAAATTACAGCATGACCATTTGCATGGCAGGCTGTCATGAAATAGGTCATTTTTTTGTAGAATCAAATTATTTGATACATCAAGGTGTCCTAAAGCTGCTATGGAGAAAGAAACTGCATAGGTAACATTAAATTACAGCAAACTCTTTCAACATTGAATTACCATCACTGATATGTTCTTTTACGAGATGGTGGTGATTATCATTCCCCAAGTATGCCACTAAATCTCAATTTACAGATGACATGAAATAAATTAGGCTATAGTAATTTCACAATGAGGCAATCAGAAATATATCAGATTGAAAGCAAGGCAGCCTAGATTCCAAAACGTAAGTTTCTGCACGCCAAACACGTGTCATGTTGAAATGAGCTGTACACCAAATTGGCTGCATGTTACATGCTTATTTCAATTAGAGCAACTGCATTAATAAGGCACGCAGGTATACGTATGTTATGCACATTCTGTAATGCATTATACATAGACATATTAGTTGGCCTTCATCATACGGTTCTAATAACGTACGATATGTGCAACAAGTTTCATAAGCTGCTTTGCGCGCACTTGAACACATTATTCGCATCGACTATAGTGCTATTATGAGGCAATAAACGTGTTTTTGACACAACACGTACCTCACTTACACAAGCTGTACACCTATACACAAAAAGAAAGGGTTAGCGAGTCTTCAAACTACGCTCACGTGCAAGGCGTGTCCTTGACCTTTACTCTATATTCATGCCGTTTATGCATGCTGACAAGCACAAAAACAAACTGTAACATTATTTGTGCGCAATTTTCCAACCTCGGCTAAAGAGTCCGTGCTTGAAATCGAGTCGTCGCTGGCCTCGCTGTCAGACACCGGACGCGGAGGACGAGGAACACGTTTTCCCGGTCTTTCAGCTTCCTCCCGTGTTTCTAATGGGGAAAAAAGGTGAAATCAAACATACATCAAACATAAGCAAACCACATGCACTTCACTCACCAAACAATCGGAGCACTTGGGCCTTGAAGTATCCTTCTTGCTGCTCGTCTTGCCAATATACTTGGTGCCATTTTGCAGAGTCAAAATCCAAGACATTTTTGGTAGAAAAGTTCTTAATTTGGTTGATGTGAAGCACAACCTTCATGTCATCGTCGCGGAAGCGCACCAGGGCAAACATGACTGAGGCTTGCGTGAACTAAAAGGCACACGGGGTTCACAAAGCGGCTGAGCAGACAGAGCGACTCGGCTTGACTGGTTCGCAGGCTGGGCTTGTCTTCGTCCGGCCGAGCGCGGATGGCGCGCAGGACACACGGTCGGTCGCGGTTGCAGCTTCACATTTTCGGCCACTGTAATTTTATAAAACAACTTCTATTGCTTAGGATAAATTTTTTATGAATGTTGAATATTATGAAATTGTTTTTTAAGGACTTAGATTAACTAGTTTAACCAAGGAACGTGCTGACAAAAAAAAAAAAGTTCAAACATGCAGCGCCGCCACGCCGTGCAGCGCTTCACTTTTAGTGTCAACTGACTGGTGCTATGTCGGTTGTGGTCTTTGACACCACGTGACACGGTGGTCATTCCTTCCGACGCAAGCCACCACGAGCCTCGTGCATCTGCAAGTTTTCTCTGCTACATCACGTGCGTCTCGTCGCCCTCACTGTATCATCTTAAAAGCTATATATCGATGGGTGACAGTAATTCAGAAGTTGAGTGCTCTACTCAGCCTCGCTTCAAGAAGCGGAAGCAGTATTTGGAACCTGGAGAACCTTTCGTGGTTCCACGAACAACGCTCCGGTTCCAGGCAAGCAGCTCCAGCGCGGTTTTAGCCCGTCAAGAAACTGCAGACGCAGAGCCAGCAGATTGCTCCTCGGCGGGAGATGATGCAATTATCTCAGAAGAGAGCGAATATTCTTGCAATCAGTCAACGCGTTGTGCCGACGATGCAGTGTTCACGGAGGACAGCACTGCGGAGGATGCTGCCAGCGGCGCAAGCGATGAAGACAACGCAAGTGATGAAAACACCGCAACTGATGTGGAAGACTTCCTTAAGCTGTTTTCTCGTGAATTTTTGCCTAACTCCGAGTTAAGTGTTGCCGACGCAATGGTCGTGTTGATGGCATATTCGACGTCAGCTGGATTAAATTGGACTGACATGGAGAAACTTGTTCATGTGATGAATCTTCTGCTGGGAGCTGAAGTGCTGCCGTCATCGCAGTATTTGCTGCGAAAAGCATGGAAAACCTGGCAAGGACAGTTAGTTCAGCGCCACTACTTCTGCACATCGTGCAGTACTAGTGCTGCAAATCTAACTGGGCGAGACTTCGTTTGCCCAAACTGCGACGCTCAGAATACAGCGCACAATTTCTTTGCAGCATTGAATTTAAAAAAACAAATTGAAGTTTTACTTTCAAAGAAGAAATTAGCCGAGACGCTTGTGGATTCTCTTAGCAAGAAAAATCGAGGCGGGAGTTCATCACAGAGTTCTGCCGATGCAGCTGTATTGACGGACATGACGGATGGTGCCTTATACCAGAAGCAAATGGAAGGCTGCCAGTGGAGTGACATATCCCTCACTTTCAACACTGACGGCGCCAAAGTATTCAACTGCAACAAGACAGCCTTGTGGCCCATCCAGTGTGTAATAAATGAGCTGCCTGTAGCATTGCGTTGGAGCAACGTTTTACTTGGTGGTCTCTGGTTTGGAAAAGGACACCCGGAGATGACTAAATTTTTAGAAGTCTTTGTGAAGGAGGTGCTAGCGACAGGTACCATGAAGTGGCAATGCAATGAACAAAAGCTGGAGTCAAGGATTCATGTGATTTGCTGCTGTGTTGATGCACCAGCACGTGCAGCAGTCCTGAACTCAAAGCAGTTCAACGGATATTTTGGATGCAGCTTTTGTCTACACAAAGGCGAAAGACACAATGGTAAGTCACAGTTACGTTTTTCACCTATATAAATGTTGCTTACACTGTATGCCGGAGCAATCAGCAGCGCCAACTTGACTTCACTATATTGGTCACTCAGTGCAAACTAAATATTCTGAATGCAATTATGTAGCTAACATCAATTCCCATAGTATTTATTGCTGAGCAGCCTGTTCTGTGTTTCCTGCAAATATATATAAATTCCCTGCCGCCTTATATATATATATATATATATATATATATATATATATAATTGATGAAGGCCGGACCCCGGCCGAAACGTCAGTAAAGTCTTGTTATGTTTTTCCTACGTGCTTCTATTTTTTGAACTACTTCTGTGCCGGCTCCGGTTACTCTTTACTTCACTGATATATATATATATATATATAGCCACTGGTAGACCTGGGGGGGGGGCTTGGTAGTTTGGACCTCCCTTCCCCTGCCCGAGACATGCAAGCCCTCAGTGTTGAGTGTACAAGCCGGCCTCCCCCTCTGAAGGCTACCCTGGATCCAGCCCTGCCTTAGCTGTGCGCTGTTACTCCTATATACTGCAATGAAGCTTATGTTAATTACTTGGTCATTTTGTGCTGTGCTCTGATTAGTGTGAATGCTCTAATATTTCAGGGTCCATGAAGTATCCAGTGCAGGGATGTCAAGTGTCAGCTGTACGAACTACAAGTCAGGTCAAGTTGGACATCCGGGTCGCCCTGTCAACTGGTCAACCTTCGCATGGTGTGAAAGGATCCACACCACTTGTACACCTTCCAAAATTTGACTTAGTGTGGGGAGTATGCCCTGACTACATGCACGCAGTCCTTGAAGGTGTTGCCAAACAACTTTTGGAAATTTGGTTAAGTAATGTCCACTCACCAGCATACATTGGGGAGCCATCGAAGTGTCAAAGAGTGACTGCACGGCTGTTGCACCTAAGGCCACCTCAATTTTTTACACGACTACCACGTACACTAGACGACCGCAGCATGTGGAAAGCTAGTGAATGGAAGTGGTGGCTTTTATTCTATGCAGTTCCATACCTTGACGGTATTCTAGAAAAAAAGTACCACGAGCACATTTGCCTCCTCGTCAATGGCATTTTTTTGTTACTGAAGGACGAAATTTCAAAAAATGACCTCAAAGAAGCCATGGGTAACCTTTCCAAATTGGTGTATCAGGTTGAAGAGCTTTATGGAAAATCAGCTATGACATTTAATGTTCACCAGCTGCTCCACCTACCGCAGAGTGTACGGCAGCTCGGGCCTTTATGGTCTCATTCAACATTCGTGTTTGAATCGGGAAATGGCACATTGTTGAATTTAATTAGTGATGCGAATGGAGTACCACTCCAGGTTATCGAACGCTTTGCAATGCGCCTACAACTTTTCCAGCTGCTGCAATCCGTGACTTTTTCTGAGAAGGCACGGGCATTGTGCCAAAAAATGACTGCTGCCAGTGCTTTAGAGAAACCGCCAGACAGGCCGCTTGGGAAGGGGTTCTTTTCTACCGATATCTCACATGAAGAGCCCATTTTCCTTGAAAAACTGGGCTATTGTCCCAAGAATGTTGTGGAGCACAAAAGGGTGTGCTTCAAAGGACAAGCTTTCCATGTGCATACCTACCAGAGAACCAAAAGAACATGCAACTCATATTTGAAATCTAAAGATGGTGAGCGCTATGTACTGAACAAAGTTTTTGTGCTAGAAGATGGTATGTGTGTCCTTCTGTGTCGGAAGCTTATATGTCTGGAGCACAAAATAGTGAACCACATGCACATTTGTACTGATGTTGGGGATGAAGTGCTTTTGTATGGTGCCGAAGTGGACCGAGTTTGTGTTGCGATGAAAGTTGGAAAAACACTATACATTGCTGACATCCCTAACATGCACGAACGGGAATAGGTGCAACAGGCGCAAAAATTGTAACATATCTGCTTTTGCAGGAGTAGTTGTATGGGCTCACTGTGCATAATATTGTGCCAGCTGTTACATCACTGCTCTGCACACTTAAACTTTTTTCTGCTTGTGTATAGAGTAGTACATTAGTCCCTAATGTTAGCATAATGTAAGCTTGCAAGGGACACTTAGTATATGTTGTGAGTGCTGTTCAGGTAGTCTGTGGTATTTACAGATTTAAGGAGCCACATAGAGCTCTGTTCATTGTATATTTTGCTAAGCTCGGTAGTTCCACCTTTATTATGTTAATGATCTGGTACATCATTTGCACCACTGTAGAATTCTCAGTATGCCTTGCATTACAGTGTTATCTCTAGCTTACAACTAGATGCTGTATAATGAAATTGTATGCGACAATTAATATGCACAAAATAGTAAAGGGACTAAATTTGTTTGCAGTCTTTGAAAACTCATACTAACTACGATTCCTTGTCATCATCATCAACCTATATTTTATGTCCACTGCAGGACAGAGGCCTCTCCCTGCGATCTCCAGTTACCCCTGTCTTGCGCTAGCTCATTCCAACTTGGGCCTGCAAATTTCCTAACTTCATCACTCCACTTAGTTTTCAGCCGTCCTCAACTGCGCTTCCCTTCTCTTGGCACCCATTCTGTAGCTCTAATGATCCACCTGTTATCTACCCTATGCATTACATGGCCTGCCCAGCTCCATTTCCTTCTCTTAATGTCAGATAGAATATCAGCTATCCCCGTTTGCTCTCTGATCCTTACCACTCTCTTCCTGTCTCTTAAAGTTAGGTCCAACATTTTTCATTCCATCGCTCTTTGTGCGATCCTTAACTTGTTCTCGAGCTTCTCTGTTAACCTTCAAGTTTCTGCCCCATATGTTAGCACCGGTAGAATGCAATGATTGTACACTTTTCTTTTCAATGACAGTGGTAAGCTCCCAGTCAGGATTTGGCAATGCCTGCCGTGTGCACTCCAACCCAATTTTATTCATCTGTAAATTTCGTTCTCATGATCAGGGTCCCCTGTGAGTAACTGACCTAGATAAACGTACACCTTTACAGACTCTAGAGGCTGAATAGGACTGGCGATCCTGAATTCTTGTTCCCTTGCCAGGCTATTGTCTTCTGCATCTTTGTCTTCTGCATATTAATCTTCAACCCCACTCTTACACTTTCTCAGTTAAGTTCCTCAACGATTTGTTGTAATTTGTCCCCATTTTTGCTAATAGGACAATGTCATATGCAAACCAAAGATTGCCGAAGTATTCACCATTGATCCTCACTCCTAAGCCTTCCCAGTCTAAGAGCTTGAATACTACTTCTAAGCATGCAGTGAATATCATTGGAGAGATTGTGTCTCCTTGCCTGACCCCTTTCTTTCTACTTTTCATGTGGAGAACCAATGTAGCTGTGGAATCTTTGTACATATTTTCCAAGATATTCACCTATGCCTCCTGAACTCCTTGATTATGAAATGCCTCAATGACTCCTGGTATCTCTATTGAATCAAATGCTGTTTCATAATCTATGAGAGCCATATAGAGAGGTTTATTGTACTCTGCAGATTTGTCGATTACCTGATTGACGACATGGATGTGATCCATTGTAGAATATCCCTTTCTGAAGCCAGCCTGTGCTCTTGGTTGATTGAAGTGTTGCCCCGATTCTATTGGAAATTGTCTTGGTGAATATTTTATACAGTACTGAAAGCAAGCTCATGGGCCTATAATTTTTCAATTATCTAACGTCTCCCTTCTTGTGGATAAGTATAACGTTCCAGTTCTAGTTCACTGGTACACTTGAAGTCGTGAGGCATTGCATATAAAGGGCCGCAAGCTTTTCAAGTATATCTCCTCCGTCTTCTATTAAAACGACTGTTATTCCATCTTCTCCAGCCACTTTTCCCCGGGGCATGTCTTGCAAGGCCCTTCTGACTATTCCTTGTATTCCCCCTCAGTTGTATATTCTCAGCTTGTTGTGTACCCTTAGAATTTGCTCACATGGTGTTTATTTCAGTTCATTCATAAACGTAGTATGCATGAAACCGTATGTCAGTGAGTGACTGTAGAGGTACTTTCGAACAGTAATCTCCTCTAGTATCGGGGCGATGCTTCTTTTTAGAGGGAGGCAGATGCTGCATCCCTTCTATGTCGACGAGAAAGAGCCATGGGAGCTTTAGTAGGCTTCGTCTTGTGCGCCGACTTAGCGGAGATTAGAAGAGCTCTACGCTCGTCTCCTATTTTTGCACCGTGACAATATGCAAGAAACTAAAAGTAACTTGTTCAAGTTCAGTTATTCCTGTGTATAACTGGTGTCGTTCTTTTTTTTTCTTCTTGGTATCTGCGACACTTGTTGTAAATGATGTGTGCTATCAATGCATAACCTGAACCCTTTACTATGACTGCACATGTGACAATAGGATCTCTCTAAATGCACATTTGTGCCTATATAATAAAGCTATTATTTTTGTGAAGTTTGATTGTTGTACGTGTCATTACCTGGAATTTCCTGGCAGCCTTCTAGTAGAATGCAAAACTAACTTGCCTGTGTCTGCAAGATGCAGTTTAGACACATGCACTTGTAGCTAGGGAGCACCACTTAGTGATGAACAAGAATTCATTACATCCATTCCAACCTGTATTATTGCAACAAGCAGCTGCTGCCTGCTGGACCGTCTTGCTTTCTTTTTTGTCCTATAACAGCAACTATATCCATCATCTCTGCATACCTGTTGCTCTCCAATTTTCCTTCAATAGACAAATAGCTGAGCATTTTACGACTACTTTCATTGTGCAAACAGAAAAATAACCGTTAACCATCAGATGATGCAGTCATATCAGAAATGGCTATTGAACCAACACTCCCTCTTTGCCATGCATATAAAGAAAGGTGAATATAGCTGTCGGTTATCAGATTGATACCTACTCTAGTGATACTTAAAGAGACCAATAACTGTCAGCTATTGGACCAATAAGAGACCACCTATTGATTCAATAAGACAGAGATAGGTGGCAGCTATCAGACACACTCTATTAGTCGAATAAGAGACCTATAGGTGGCAGCTATTGGACCAATACACTCTCTATTAGTCCAATAAGAGACCAATAGGTGGTAGCTATTGGACCAATACGCTCTTTATTAGTCCAATAAGAGACCAATAGGTGGCACCTAATAGACCAATACAACCTCTATTGGTCCAATAGAAGACTAATAGGTGGCGGCTATTGGTCTCTATTTGTTCCAATAGAATTCCTATACAGCCTACAGAGCTCCAATAAATTTCCCATAGAACCTATAGAGATTTTCTATTGGACCAATAGAAAATTCTATTGGTATTTTTGCTAGGGTTCGGCTGAAGTGCAACAGGCGTACTGCTTGCACGCACGTGTAAACAAACAGATACGGCCATGCCAGGTACACAACTGACTACTCAGTAAACTGACAATCGTAAATTATTCACTTGTGTGCCTTAGCAAGCATTTACAGAATCCTTGCTGCCGTACGAATCCCTCCAATATATTGACACGTATACATGTTTATCTTTCACCGGTGGCCGCTTTCCACCGGCTAACAAGTGTTAAACGTTATCGCTCGGCGCAGGACGCGCCTGCATCGGAAGCTTCTAGAACGTTATCAATGCTTCTTTCCGTTGCGTGTTTTCACCGACGCTTATGTTATCTGATTGTATAACCGACGCGAATTGTCTAGAACTTTCTGGAAGACCCGCGGGCATCAGGGATTAATCTGGAACCTTCGATGACTCAGGTATAAAAGCCGACGCGTTTCGCCGCTGATGAGATATCGACGACCGCCGACTGTGTTCGCCGCTTTCGTTGTGCTTCGAGTGTAGCTTGCTTTTGTGGGCACAGGTTCGCCCAATAAAGAATAAGTCTCGCCATACACAGTTTTACGACTGTTTACTTCAGCGTCACTACTACGTGACATCTGGTGGAGGTGCTTTTATGTCCTTGTACCGGACTCCCCCGTCCAGCCGTGAGCCAAGCCCAAACCGTCCAGAAGACGTCGACGCCTACCCCGACCAGCGAGCTAGCCGTACGCTATTGAACCTGCCACCGGAGTACGAACCCCTACCCGACAAGGCCAAGAGGACAAAAGTCGCGACCTCGGCAGCAGCTACCATGAGAGCCCCTGCGCCAACATCTGCAATCGTGATGCAACAACCCAGGGAGCCGCCGACTTTCCGCGGTTCGCCATGTGAAGACCCCGAAAGCAGGCTGGAGGCATAAGACCGAGTCCCTACGTTTAACAAGTGGGACTGCTACGACAAGCTGCGCCATGTTTATTTCTCGCTTGAAGATGGCGCCAGAACCTGGTTCGAGAATAGGGAGCGTGCACTAACAACCTGGGACCTCTTCCAAGCCGCATTCCGGGACACCTTCACGAGCGTCGTCCGTAAACGAGCGGACTTTTTAGTTTCGTCATACACAGTTTTACGACTGTTGACTTCAGCGTCACTACTAGGTGACAATATCAACACAACAATCACCCGCAGTTTTGAAAAGAAAGGCTCTTTTAACAGTGACCGCAGGTACTGCATTTGCGAGAGTTTTGTGTATAGTTTGCATAAAATCGTAAAGGAAAGGTTTCTTAAGAAGCCGAATTCCGAAAAAAAGGTAAGCGTCGTGAAAACAAATAAATGGCCTTACGACATGTCAGAAAGTCTAGGCATTGTATAGTTCCTGCTAGTGCTACTGTAATATGGGAGTAGTGGTACCGTCTCTGCCTCACACGCAGAAGTCCCGGGTTCGAGTACCAGTCAGTGTAGAACAACCTTTTTTTTGAAGTAGGAAAGCGTTATATACAATTTCACTGGGACAGGCTAAGATATTTTACCTTAGCTTCTGCTAATTATATATGCACGCATAATAACAAAAATTATTCTGTCTCCTCGCTTTCTCTTAGACTGCAGGAAGAAATTGTAAGTATGGCACTTAGTTTATTTGTACTAATTATTGTATTACCGATATTGCATGTTATGCTTCTTTATTGCGATGTTAAATGAGCAAATTAATGAAACAAATACAGTTGTTATAATTTTCTTTACACAAAAGTAAAGACAGAGCCTACCAACTTTCCTTAAACTTCCTTTAAACTTTCTTCAAACGAACTTGCTTCAAGTGAAAACAAGTACGGAGCCTATCAACTTTCTTTAATGTTGCTTTAAACAAGCTTTCTTCAAACGAAAATAAAAACAGAGCCTACTAACTTTTTTTAAACTTTCTTTGAACAAACTTCCTACAAACAAAAGTTAAAACACAGCCTACCAACTTTTTTAAAACTTTCTTTAAAGAAACTTTCTTTCAACCGAAGTAAAAACAGAGCCTACCAACTTGTTGTAAACTTTCTTTGAACTAACTTCCTACAAACGAAAGTTAAAACAGAGCCCAAAAATTTTCTTTAAACATTCTTTAAACAAACTTTCTTCAAACCGAAGTAAAGACAGATCCTACCAACTTTCTTGTAACATGTGTTAATAGAAAGTAAAAGTACATAGAGTGTTACTAAAGTTGATAGAAAGTTGGTAAGAATTCTAAAGAAAGTAAGGAAGTATTTTTGTATGGGACCAGCCCACGTTTAACGGATCTAACAGGAAAACAATTAAAGAAAATGAAGTACTAAATATGTACGGGCTTCAAGATCTCACCGGACACGCTGTAATGGCTGAGATATAATTTTGACAAGCCTTTCACACTATGTTTAAGGTTTTAGGCAGTTTTACAATTTGTCTATCTGTGCGGCTTACATTTGCGAAAGTGGATCTCGCGGGGTGCGAATTAGCTTCTACAAGCTGGCGCTGTAATACCTTGGAGCACTCTGTTGGGTGACATTGTGACCAGCAATCAAGTAAGGCAGTCTTTAGTAAGGCATTTTGCACATATATGTACTCACATCATGAAAATTATGTGGATAAAGGGTTCTGCTCAAGAGCCGAATTTTCTCTATGCCTTCGTATCTAAGCTTAAATTGAAGATTGAAATTGAAACTTGGCATATTTAATCTGAGTTCCCAACAAATATCGACTTTTTTTATTGCAGAGGCTCTAGCCTACCTGTATTTCATGACAGGCGCACGTACAAAGGGTCCCAATCAAGTGTTTAGACGAACTAAACCTTTTGAGTAATCGCAGCGCAGAGACACGCACTCATGCATAATATAAACGACGTTCGCGGTAAAAAACTGCCGAAAGTTAGCTTTAGTAGCCGCTACTTATTAAGTGCCTTTATTGCTGCTTGATCACAACACTCCTCTGCCCAAAGCGACATTCGAGCTTTTTTTACAGTATTTGAAGCGGGCAGACTTGAGTCTCCGGCTTTAGGAACGCTGCACCTGCCTTAGTAGATGTGAAAGTGTCATCAAGACTAGTGGCTTTTCTCTCTTTCCCTCCCCTTCCCCCTCCCAATACGTAGAGGAGCAAAACTGAACAAAGTCTAGTTAACCTCCCTGCCTTTCATTCCTCCCTTCTCTGTATCTCTCTCTCCATTGCTGCTTGACATTCCTGAATCGCTTTCTTGGGAAATAGGGTTCGCAACACTGAACCGGTTCGCGTACCGGTTCGGGACAGTGAACATTATCTTGGCCGTGTTGTGCCACAGATCTTTGAGCGAGCATTCATTCCGGTTAGTTGAACTTCCCCGCATGCGTCTGGTCCCCATCCCTATGCGTAAGAGGGGTGAAAGACCCAGCACTAATGACTGGTAAGTTACTTCCTCTACGTGAAGCGGGGAAGGCTCGCCAACCTTCACCTTATTGTTTGCTAATCAGAAGGAATGCAACTAGGGTGATGTCACCACGTGTCCCACCTTGGTCTGCGCGACGATGGACCGGCAAGCCTGCCTCGTCAAGGCCATTTGAGGCCAGATCGGCCCATTGTTAGATGAGAGAGTCGCCACCAGTCACCCAGTTGGTCTGGCGCGCTCTTACCGCTACCTGTACGCTAGTCTTTGCAAGGATGGGCGCCCATTGCACGCACGTCAGTGCGCTCAATTTATTTTGTGTATGCTGGTCGGGATATATGAGAGTCTTCTATGAAGCGGTTTCGCGTATAATACTTTTGCTTTCCTCTTCGCGTGTTCCAAGTGTCCATCTTTCGTCCTCCACCCGACGTGACAACAGACTGCGGCTGCGACGCACTGCATATTGCTACTGACTTGTCAGCATGTAGCTTGGTCAGGTTTTCTCAGGAAATGTAAGAAATAGGCTCCCTGACCCATGAACCCAATAGAAATTTATGAGAGGGTTCGAATAGCGCAATATTGTTGGTGAATTGCTTACAAATATTCGAGGAAAACTACAGTAAAGTATGCAAACAACTATCGAATATTTAAAATTTCAAATAAAAAAGTGAAATGAAAAGTTTCGCGACGTCTGTTCCGCAACGACATGCGTGTTTTCATTATTTGATACATGCGCGCCAAGAATGATAAATTACAATCACATCTGGTGCACGCGATGACCGATTGCGATAGCAAATTAGCAGAGAGCCATACGAAGTAAGGATAGTGCTTTTATCGGTCGTATCGACTTGTAAACTTTCGCTTGCTAACTAAATAAACAAGCATAGTGTTAGCGCGCACAGCAAACATGAACAGATCACACTCGATGTCTGCGGACACTCGCGGTCAAAACGCTGCAGTGAGAAAACGCGGCAGCAGCGAGCGAAGTGACATTCGTGCTAATGTCTATCGCTTCAACGCAAACCGAGCGCCGATAGCACACAGCTACGAGCAGACGACGCCCGTCGGGTGCCTCGCAACGTCGGGTGCCTCGCAACGTCGGGTGCCTCGCAACGTCGGGTGCCTCGCGACGTCGGGTGCCTCGCGACGTCGGGTGCCTCGCGACGTCGGGTGCCTCGCGACGTCGGGTGCCTCGCGACGTCGGGTGCCTCGCAACGTCGGGTGCCTCGCAACGTCGGGTGCCTCGCAACGTCGGGTGCCTCGCAACGTTGGGTGCCTCGCAACGTTGGGTGCCTCGCAACGTTGGGTGCCTCGCAACGTTGGGTGCCTCGCGCGCGGCGGAAGACGGCGCACTTCCTGCGCGCTTTCCTTTTTTCGCGTGGGAGAGATTGAGCCGCGATCGTCGGCTCCCGTCGCACACTTTCAGTCGCACATACAACGGTGTTATCGCCCTTGGACTTTATACGGAACCTCAAGGCGACGACAATGGCGACTTCTGCCGGCGACATATTGCGCCTGGAGTGTTCATATAATTGCTATCGCAATGGAAAAAGTGATGAACAAGAGGAAAAGCACGTCGCAGGTGCGTTTATCGAATGTAGTACTCGATGAAAGAGCTAAAGTCAATACTACAGCACCACGCAACGTACTTAAAGAACCTAGACATATTAAGATGGGTCAAGTAATTAATTGCTTTTTTATAAATCGAGCCAGCGAGTCCATAGGCTGCCTGAGACGAGACATGATTATTCCGCGGCCACAACTATTGACGCCGAAGTGACCTCCTCCATGAGTTGGCTGAAGACCTCGACCATCCGCGCCACGAGTATGGTCCTGCTAAACCAGAATCATTCAGACGAGTCTCCACTCGCATCACTCTTTCTCGGTGCAGGCTGCAAGAACTGTTGTTTTCTCTTACAGTATTCTATTGAAACTATATGGATTGACCTTGAGAGTTCCGCGCACATCCGGGTGTCCGGATGCCGGCAACGTGAACTCGACACTTTTTTTTCTTTTTTGCAACCACATCTGAAGAAGAATGCATACCGCTTGAACAACCTTTCCGCGTCACCGCCATCGTTGAAATCTTAGCGATGTCTTTTTCAAAAATGACAGAACGGAAATCAGCCGAAGCACATGATGAGAATAAGTGGTTACAATTATGTGTAATTCCTTCTATTTTGCGAATTGATTGCGCAGATGCAGGGAAATATTCATGTGAATATCAGACAGAGTTTATTAGTAAGGATGCCTGTGTCTGCGCGTTGGTGCATGGGCTTAGCTTCCTCGCCTGGACAACAATACAAACAAGTCAGTAGCGTTTGGTTTGCTTCATGTATTTACTTCATGACTATAGTGGCGAAGGAACATTGGCATTTGATCTGTTGTGTCGGATGGAGCACAAATTCATTTGCATGACAGAAATTACAAATATATACTTCTAGTTTGAAGCCAAGGAAGAAGCTAGCACTTGACACCTCGTCGCTCAGTATTCTTCATTTTTCTTAAATATAAGCAAGTAAGGACATTGATGTTTTTAACTATAAATAAGGACAATTTCTGGTAAATACCGCGACGTTCTTTCTTACGCAACCGCACGTGGCAAAGTCTTGCGCTAACTAAGCACGGACAAATAAAAAGTAGAAGTCATGCACATTGTGCCCTGCGAAAGATTTGAAAAGTCGAACAGGATTGTAATCTGCTTGAAGGCGCCAAACATACGTTGAATTACGGCACGCAGCAAAATCACATTTACCGTTGCTGCCCCGCACATGGTGGTGACGTCATGCATATTAACGACCACAGGCTTATTTTTACAAGAAGTCATACTGTTGAACCCTCTGGTTTTGCTATTTTCGAATTTCAAGAACACCATCATTTCCGCTGTCCGTGTATGCTGGTGTATGCGTTAAACGGTTTATGCAGTGTAATGGTAGCAAGCTGACCTATAACAGCTGAATTGGGAGCTTCAACAGACACGGTGATTCTTTGGAGCACCAGAAACAATGTTTTGGCCATGGGAAAGAACTGACATAACCGAATTCAGAAGTGCAAGCGTCTCTGTCGAAGTCTGTCCTCATTCTCGCTTGATGCCGCTAACATGTAACCTGAACCAAGGTAAAGATACTGGCTTGCATATTTCATGTAGTCGGTATCCGGTCTGTTTAAGGTTTATGTGTCTAGGAAGCTGCGTTGTCAAGGGCTCCGTTTGGATTTTTGATCTATACCTGTGTCACCATAATGTGTTCGTCGACGGCTATAAATGGCTGCTGGTGATACCGGGATGTCTTCCAACAGACGTATGTACAACGTTGCTCTCTCCCACGCAGCCTGGACGCAGTGGTATCCTAGAAATTTCGACAAGGCTCAGCCTATTAGCTTAAATATTCAGGTTTTTCCTGATGTACCGGCGCTCCTGTATAAGTTGCATAAACAGGGATAAAATGTCACAGACAGGCTGACGGATCTCTTGAATCAAAGGCTGCCTTCGACGAAGCTAGGTCTATTTATCGAAACGTTCGCCAATCAGCCTGAGGAACCTTGTCTCTGTTTGCACAACTTCTATTGCACAGTAGGTTTCCATTTGTTGGCCCTCATCTTGACTTCAGATTCTCTGCGCTTCTGTGTGGTGTACTAACTCCATAAGCACGTTTTTCATGCCTCTACCACTCCATTCCTGCGGCTGCCTTGCCCAGTCCGCAATTTTTATCTGGTTGGAAAGGGCCTGTATACGGTACAGTTCTATGTGTTAGCACTCTAAACCACGTCGTTGTAGTGTACATTGATCACTTCTCACGATATGCTGGAACAACAGTGGTACCCGCCACAGAAGTGCCGCACAACGGTTCGTTGTCACGCCACCTGGCGACCCCTAATAAACTCCTCAGCGTTTCAACTTGGTCGTCTTGTCGGCTGTCGTAGTGCTTGTTTTAGTATATTGCGAAATAAACAAAAACAGAGAGAAACATTTATTTACAAAAAGGCAGAGAGGTCGGCCTGAGATGTAACTTTCTCCAACTGTTACAGCTCAGGCCGCTCTGCCTTAACAATACTACCACTAATACATAGCACGCAGGCCAGCGTCATGACAGATGAGTCCAATTGGAGTCTCGGTCACACGCTCATCTACATTGCTTCTGATCATTCCAGTTAACACTGCTCCAAGCGCAACGTTGTCTAGGAAAACTTTCACGCAGACTCCTACTTGATTCTCGCCTGTTTCGTTCTTGTGGGGTTCCTTTTTTTTTAACGCACGGCCATCGTGCATCATAGAAGCTTTCGAACGTGCTGCTCATATTTGTATGATTGCTCATCGGCATCTTAAGCTGCCTAACATGCTGAAAAGTGAGACCAACTCTTTCGGTTGCCTACGACCTGGGCCCAACAAAAGAGTCGTGCAGACTGTCATCCTGTAAAAGTTTACTCCTCGCTACTTGGTATGATGATTTCACAACTGCTAGGAGTAATTTTCTGTAACATAATTTATGTAAAGTGATTTATTCTGTATAGTGTAATTGCAATTTGTTTCTAGGTTGATATGCTTCTGCAAGCCCAATTTTAGTTCCGAAGTACACAGTCGAAGCGACGTGACTACATCCTCAAATAAATGCGATAAAGTGGTGAGTAATTGCATTTAGCAATCTAGTAAGCTTGTTACCTGGAGGGGCGGGACATTGTTCATGTTATCAAAGCCGCCATCTTATCATATCTGATTGGTTTATAGGGACGTACCGGTACGCCTTCCCTGATTGGCTCAAATAGCCAACGTGGCGGAATTTCGTAGTATTAACAACAGCATCCCAAATGCAGGAGCTGCGGTAGCCTTGAGGCCAATCTAGAACTTCGTTCTGCAAGGCGTTTAAGGAATCCTGTAACTGAAATGTCATAGATTACATCGAAAAGCCGATGCTTTAAGTCTGTTGACAATGATTAGGAGGCATCTGGCCGGGACGGATAATGACCACTGTAGGCTAGGTGCAATAATGGTTTTTTTTAAGGCGAAAGCCATATGTCACATTAGTGAGTCGATTAAGTGAAAACGCGTCGGTGGCACACAAGGTACAAAAAGGCTACGAACCCTAGACTTTTGGTGGGAGTCGAACGCACGACCTTCGGTGTGGATTAAGGCTACGAACTCTTGATTCTTTGGTGGGAGTCGAACCACGACCATTTGTGGAAGTCGAAGCCATGACCTTTGATGATAATGAAGGTGAAGTTATTTCAGGCACAGTTAATTAAGATTGAGGTAGGGCACGCGAACCCATGACTTTTGGTGGTAGTCGAACGCACGACTTTTGGTGGTAGTCGAACGCACGACTTTTGGTGGTAGTCGAACGCACGACCTTTGGTGGTAGTCGAACGCACGACCTTTGGTGGTAGTCGAACGCACGACCTTTGGTGGTAGTCGAACGCACGACCTTTGGTGGTAGTCGAACGCACGACCTTTGGTGGTAGTCGAACGCACGACATTTGGTTGTAGTCGAACGCACGACATTTGGTGGTAGTCGAACGCACGACCTTTGGTGGAAGTCGAACGCACGACCTTTGGTGGAAGTCGAACGCACGACCTTTGGTGGGAGTCGAAGCCTAGACCTTTGGTGCGACTCGAAGCCTAGACCTTTGGTGGGAGTCGAAGCCTAGATCTTTGGTGGGAGTCGAATCCACACGTTTGGTGGTAATTGAGGTGAACGTAAATAATGCACAGGTAATTAAGATAGAGTTATTTAGGGCACCCAAACAAACGACCTTTGGTGGGAGTCGGACCCACGACCGTTGGTGTTAATTAAGGCGAAGTTAGTTAAGGCACAGGTAATTAGGATAGAGTCATTAAGGTTTATGAACCCACGACCATGGGCGGGAGTCGAACCCTCGACCTTTGGAACTAGGAGGGATGACTAAGCGACGTCCACATAGCGAATTAAGGCCGAGCGAATAAGAGGAAGCGTATTAGGAGGGTGAGTAATCGTATTAAGAGGATGAGTAAGCGAATTACGAGGGATGACTAAGCGAAGTACACTAAGCGAATTAAAGGGGATGTGTACGTCGTGTAACCGTCTTTAATGTTTCGGCACTTGGGCTTTCGCCTTCAAGTCGTCTTAGGGATAACATAGGAGACCCTGTGAGCTTTTTGACAATTGCAAGTGTTACTTTCTGGTTTTGCTTTCAGTGCATACAGGATGGCCCAAACAATCAATGCCCAGGAGGCTGCATATGCTCTTTCTACGGCCACAACACAACTGGATCTTGCATGGATATAAGTGGCATTACTGATTACCCAGATGGTGCAATGCCTGACTCGGCTGCTATAGATGCGGCAGCACCAATTAAGGAAATGCAATAAATTGTTTTCTTGCTCTTCTCACATCGGTTTTAACTGATGCTACCAGCAGCCAGTTTCGCGCGGCTTGTGAGCAGACATTTCCAGCATTTTAAACGCAGGACTAACGTAGACACTTGCCTTAGGGAAGTAAGTCTGCAAGTGAATGTTTTACGAGTGTTCAGCTGCAGAGGACCGCCAGGTGGCGTCGAGGAGTGCAGACGTGTTCGCATCGGCTCCGTCAATTATCGTGCCTAGCAGCGGTCAACATCATGTGACCACCAGCAAATTTGCAGGAGTTATGTAGGAAGACACCATGATCACGCTGATACCACATTGTTGGACAAGCGGACCCGGTTTCCTGTACCAACTTTAAGACCACCACCGCATCATGCCGGCCCGCCACGCTAAGCCTAACGGCGGAGCGGAGTGCGGAACGCCGGCATCCAGCTCCCGGCCCAAGCGTCGCGCCGCGACGGCCCAAGTTCCAACGAACAACGACTCCGAACTAGCCCAGGACACCATGGACATGGATGACCAAGCCATCGAAACCCAAGTGGGATCTGCGGCGGATGCTGAAGAAGAGTTCCTCTCACCTGACGAGGTGGTACAGGGGGAATCGACCAGCGACGACGACGCTGAGGAAATCTCACCAAGGGAAGACGACGAAGCCAAGAACGGTCAGTGGCAACTTGCAATATCGTTGCGAGAGCGAAAACGTTTACGAAAACAAGTGCGAGCAGCCCCTGATGACAGCGGAGCTCGAGACGGCGGCAAGGGTAACAGTTGCGACGCCAGAACGCCTGCAGGAGAGCGAGATAAACGCGGGGGAGCGTCTGCAAGGAACCGACGGCGAACGCGCGCCGCGCCGCTACCAAGAAACGACATAAAAATTATCATGCGGCCCAAGCCAGGGCTAATTGTGAAAGAACTTAAAACCTACGAAGTTGCACGGGCGATAGAACGTGCAAGCGGCGACCCGGAGACCTGCAAGAGTGATAAATTTCTGCTTCGCCTCCGCAACGGGTCAAACATAATCATTGCAAGTACCCCCCACGAACAAGTGGCGGAGAAGATCCTGAAGATCAAAACGCTGGATCTCAACGGCACTAAACATCCGATCAACACATACATAACCACCCCTGAAGGATACCTTAAAGGAGTGATACATGGATTGGAACGCGAAACTCCAGAAGATGAACTCCTAAGTAATCTCCGAGTGCGCACACAAGGAGTTACAATCGTCCAAGCCCGGATGCTCGGCAAGTCTGAAACCGCAGTGATCACGTTCGATGGACCGATAGTGCCACGCTTCGTTTACTATTACGGTGGCGAAATGTCATGTGTGCCTTATCGCCCCACCCGACAATACTGCAAACTGTGCAAAAGCCAGGGACATAGAACGGACGTTTGCCCAACGCCAACGGCCAAGGCGTGCAGCAACTGTCGGCTAAGGGATCCTCCTGAGGACCACACATGTGAACCAGAGTGTGCCCTGTGCGGAGAGGCTCATCCCACGGCGGCATCGGAATGCACCAAGAAACTCAAATGGGTCCCCCAAAGGGGCAGGCCACAACTGTTACAACGTCGAAGCCGACCACAAACGAACGGGATCCTCAAGAGACGCTGGTTCAGCAAGGACTGCGAGGACTCTGCATCACCAGACGGGACCCGTTCCAGGTCCAGCTCCCGAGACCGCTCCAACTCCAGGGACAGTGACCAAGAGAGGGTCCAAACAAAAAAACAACAGCAGCAAAAGAGCAAGAAGAAGCATAACAAGGAAGCCAAAAACAAGGTGAGCTGGGCAGCAATCGCCTCCCAACCTCCACACCAAGCAACAACACAACTCACGCGCCTAGAACGCGAACTAGATCTAATGCGAGTGCGAATAGGAGACCTAGAAAGAGAAAATAGGCAATTGAAAAAGCAACAAACGCAGCAACCACAACAAGGACCTAAACCAGCCCAGGCAGGACAGAAAGGGCAGAAACTACCGAACTTAGAAGGCGACACCGTAATTACCCTGTCAATACTGAAAGATACAATAAAGGAAGTTATACCCACAATCCTAGAGCAGGTGTTGATACAGGTAGATCGAAAACTAGATATTCTGGACAAGAAAATCCAGGCACAACAAATAGAATTCACGAAAGCGTTGCGAAAGCATGCCACAGGCAGTAACATAAGAGAAAAAGCAGAGAAAGTCTACAACAGGCCAGGCCTGTCGGCCATGACCCAGGCGACGAACAATGCCTAAACATCAAAAGCACGCTTTAGAAGAGTGCGAAATATGGCAGTGGAACTGCCGTGGGTTCCGGTGTAAAATTGGACAACTGTCACAGCTGGTGACGACACAAAAAAGGTTGCCAGCTATCATATCATTACAAGAAGCCGGAACAAACCCTAAATTACAGGGATACGAGACCTTCTGTACCGAAGATGAAAGCTGGAAGGTCGCAACATTGGTGGACAAAAAAGTTACAGCAATATGTCACAAACCCATAGAAGGAACGGACATTCCGCATATAATAACAGAAATCGCATATAAAGGCACCAGAGGAAAGAGTGCCTTCATAATTAATATCTACAGCTCCCCTAGTCATAAAAGAGCAACGTTCGACAAATTATTTCAAGAGGCAGCAAAAATGGCCAAGGGGAGCCCTCTAGTGATAGTTGGGGATTTTAACGCCAGACACTCAAGCTGGGGGTATCCAACCCAGGACAATAAAGGCAAGAATATCACAGGACAAATAGAAGCACTCGGCATGACACTTCTAACAGACCCTGCTATCCCAACAAGAACAGGAAATAGTATCTCCTCGGACACAAGTCCGGACCTAACCATAACCAAAAATTGTCCAAATGCGGAGTGGTGCAACACCCTCGAAAATCTAGGAAGTGACCATTATATTATAAGCACCACAATTCGCACGGGTGTAATCCGCAAACAAATAGGTACAGCTAAAATAACAGACTGGCGGGCATATAGAGAATCGCTTAAAGAACTAGCCACTGACATAAATGATTTAGACAAGTGGTGCGAAGTCATACGGAATCTCAAGCAGAAACATACCAAAGCCGTCACCAGGACGGAAAAAACACCTGAAGTGGACCCTCACCTACTGCACCTGTGGGATGCAAGAAGAAGCCTGACGAAAAGATGGAAGCGACAGAAACGCAACAGGAAGCTCAAAATGAAAATCAAAGAAATAACACAGCAGGCCGAGGAATACGCTAACCAACTTGCAACAGCCAACTGGGAATGCTTCTGCGGATCACTAAATGGAACCCTAGGGACAGCAAAAACGTGGAACATCCTGATAGGAATGATTGACCCACTCAAAACCAGACGCGAAGGACAAAAGAACTTGGAGAGACTGCTACACTCGTACCCAGGCACAAAAGAACAACTCCTTCAGGCCGTCCATAACAAATGCTTCGGTGACAATGCCCCGATACTCCCCTACCAAGCTGACTACAGCGGACACCCGCACCCAGGAATGGATGAACTCTTCACGGAAGCAGAAGTTAGAGCAGCAATCGCCAGTGCAAAACGGAACACAGCGGCAGGGGCGGATCAAATATCAAATGCCATGATTAGAAATATGAATGATGAAGCCATAATAGCCCTCACGAACTTCATAAATGACCATTGGGTCAAAGGAACGATACCACAGCAATGGAAACACGCTGTGATAATCATGATCCCAAAACCAGGGAAGAAATTGAATTTGGAAAACATTAGGCCCATCTCTCTTACATCATGTCTAGGAAAACTGTTCGAGAGATTAGTAAACACTCGACTCCAACGTCATCTTGAAGAAACCAACTTAATGCCTGACACCATGTTTGGTTTCAGATCACATATTTCAACACAGGACATTCTCCTGCTTTTAAAAGAGGAAGTGTTAACCAACGTCCCCAAGGCAGGAGAAAACATTGTCATGGCTGTCGACATAAGAGGGGCCTTTGACAACGTAAGTCACAAAGGCATACTCGATGGACTAGCAGAGACCAACTGCGGTCAAAGAACGTACCAGTACATCCGAAGCTTCCTCAACCAGAGAACAGCAGTCATCAAAGTAGGGGATGATGAATCCAAAGTCATCCATCCTCCTAACAAAGGAACGCCACAGGGTGCAGTAATCTCGCCTACACTCTTCAACATAGCCATGATTGGACTAGCCAAACAACTCCAAGAAATTCCCGACATGCGTCATTCCTTATACGCGGATGATATAACACTATGGATAACCAAGGGCAGCTTGGGAGAAAAGGAGGAGAAGCTCCAACGGGCAGCCAATATCATAGAAAAATATATCAAACAAAGAGGACTCCAGTGCTCAGCGGAGAAATCAGAACTAATTCGCCTCACATAAAACAAAAAACAAAGAACTGACCCGAGTCTCAAACTCGAGATCAGGCTGGAAGGGAAAATTATTCCGGAGAGGTCAATAGTTAGAGTGTTGGGGATGTGGCTACAATCGAATGACAGATGTCTCCACACTTTAAACAAAATCAGAAAAACGACGCAGCAGATTAACCGGATGATATCCCGTGTGGCTCATAATCGGACAGGGATGGGGGAACAAGACACCCTCAGACTGGTGAAAAGCCTGGTCATTAGTAGACTAATATACTCCCTGCCTTACCATGACATGAATAGAGAGGAAAAAGAAAAGGCTGACCAAATAATAAGGATGGCATATAAGACAGCCCTGCGGCTGCCACGCAACACTTCAAATGAGAAGCTTCTAGCCCTCGGCCTCCACAATACATTTGATGAGCTGGCTGAGGCCCAACTCATAGCGCAGAGGAGTCGATTGGCGCAAACGCCAGCCGGAAGAGCTCTTCTTCGTAGAGTCGGCCTTGGAGATTGCATACAAGCATACCAAAGCACTAAAGAGCTACCCTGCCAGATCAGAAATTTGTATGGCGTTTCACCAATACCGCAAAACATGGATCCTACATTACACGCAGGAAGGAGAAAGGCTAGAGCTGAATACATAGACAAAATAACTAAGTACATGGACACTGCAAGATTCACGGATGCTTCACCATATCGGGTCAACGCTAAAGAATATGGTGGCAGTTGTCGTGAACCGAAAAGGTAAAATCACGGCCTGTGCTTCGGTTTCCCGAGCGACCATTATAGAAGCAGAAGAGATAGCCATTGCCTTAGCTATAAGGGAAGGCATGGAGCGCAACGCTCCACTGACAATAATTACAGATTCTCAGGCCGCATGCAGGAACTATCAGAGGGGAAAGGTCGGTGCGAAGGCACACCGGATACTCACCGAGATCAGCAGAGAATTCAACGTCAGGTATACCCAAACAATAACCTGGGCCCCGGGACACGATGGTGTTACCGGGAACCGCTATGCAGATGAGGTGGCTCGAGGTTTCACTAATTACCGAGCTGCCTCTTGCAACATCGTAGAGGACCCGACACCCATCGATCCCAGTTATAAATCAATCTTGCAATACTACAGGGAATTGAGAAGACTCTACCCAGCACCGCACAAGAACCTTTCAGCCGTGGACTCTGCGACATTACGTAGGCTACAAACGAATACCTATACAAACCTCCATAGACTGCATATACACTACCCAACAGCCTACAAAGACATATGCCCGTGGTGTGGGAGCACACCGACGCTCTATCACATCACATGGGAATGCACGGCTCACACAGAAGAGCAAGATGAGAATAACACGAGAGAGAGGTGGGAGGCATTGCTGTCCAGCTCTGCCCTCGGGGACCAGCTCAGGCTGGTCAGGAGGGCAGAAAGGATGGCGTGGGCCAGCGGTGCCTTGGAATAGGGGCCCGACCACGCAAACTGCCCCGTTCTAGGGGCAACGAAGTCTTTCGTGCAAATAAAGTTTTGTTCTTCTTCTTCAGCTGCACTTTAAGGAAACCATACATTATTGCGGCACGTCAATGCTCCCACGAGTCGAATGTTCGTCCTGTCCACTTCCTCTGTTCCCGTCTATATTCCAGAGGTTTCATTTCATTTATAATTCTGTCCAAAATTGTCATTCAAGAAACTCTGCTGAACCTCACGGACAATAGCATCTCTGCCCGTGCTGAGGTGTATCGCAGTAAGATATTCTCTATTCATTATTTCCACAATAATTTTACACATGCAGTATATTAACTAAAAGCTATCTGTCCCACAATCTGAAATTCAGTGATAGTTTGAAAGCGTAAAGTGAAAGGGAAATAGCTTTGATCCACTCAATGATCCAATGGACTATGCATTCGGGCAGACCCCTTTTGTTGTCGTCTGATAACTTTTTTTAGCCGCAAAGGGGTGAAATGGTAGAGCATCCGTCTCGTTTGCGGGAGGTGCTGGGTTTGAATCCTAGTGCCGCCGTAAGCTCACCGGTTTTTCATATAGGTGGAGATGTACAACGATCGGGCACTTGGTTGTTTACATGGCTTCTCTTCTCGAAAGGGGGCCCTAGAAATATATGCGGAGGTCCCGTACCCTCCTTTGTTCCACCACAGCGTTGATGAAATAGTCGAGCATCCGCAGCTGCGCTCTGATGCAAACGAGTGCTGCTACGGTTACCTACCGGTAAAAATTGCACGAGGGCGCTTCGAGCCTGGTGCTTGAAATCTCTGGGAGTTTCAGACGCTTGGAAGGATACCCGCTTGATGAGACGTTGGCGATGTGGAACAGCCAGACTCTTTTTTAACACGAAAGTGTTTTTTTTTTTTGCCGGGTTTGAAGACTGACTTCCTGCAACGGATGTAACGGATATAACATCGACTCCCGCACCGCCATCTAGGAGCGAGGAAGCGAAGTACTGTATCGTGACATTCGAGCACCGACAGGGAGCTCTTCGGTAGTCACAGCGCAGTGGAGGCTCCAACATGGTGTCGCCATAAAATAAAGAATCAAGCGTAACCCGGTGCAGAGAGTTTCATAGAATAATTATAAAAATAATCATACAGTAAAAAAACAATAAAAATGTCCGATGGCGGGATTCGACCACAGCACCTCTAGCCCAGAAGCCCAATATTTAAGGCATTACGCCACAAACGCTTTTTTTGTACTGTATTAGTATAAAAATCAACCACGTAATGACAAATTCATAGTTTACCATTGTTTTATATGTAACAAACATTCCATACGGGGCACCCAATCGGGTACACACTTTCGTACTTTTTCTATTTCGACAAATGAAATCAGAGACTCGCGAAATTACTCCGTAGCAGGGCAAGCATCAACGTATGCGTGGCGAACAGCCATGCGTGACGTTCAAATACTATGCAGAGCCAGTAACATAGTAATATCATATGGAAAACCATCCTCGTTATGAACCATTAGGTACCTTATTCCCTGTACATACAAAGGGAACTCCTTCTTTAACGTCTTTTGCAGGACATCCCCGAAGAGCACGCCATCCCAGCATTCCACGAACACGTATTAAATCGTTTCTGGTTTGCAGCACAAGAAACAGCGGTCACCCCACGGCACGAAGAATCCCTTTTCAGAAAGCCATGTCTTAACTGGCAAAATGCCTTCATGTAATTTAAAGAAGAAAGTTTTCACCCCAGGACGCACAGGCATGCTTTTTACACGTTTCAGCACTTTCCGCCATCTTCCCCCAGAGAAATGAATCCGGTACAAAGGAATTGGGAGAATAATATCGCATAAATCATTATACAAAATTTTACGGGGACGCTGAGTGTAAATATTCAATCAAAAAACGGGCCTCCAGGAAGCGACACGACTCAACAACCTCTTTAAAGTAACCCTGTAGTCGACGTTCTATTTTATTGGAAGAGATGACAAAACTGGGCAAACCACTGACCAGTCGTACTTGGAAAACTGTGCTCAGGAAAGGGTCCCGAACACCTCGAAGGTACGAAAAACGATTTACAAGCTGTCTCAGAAATAAATGCGATAAACTTAAGCCCACATCACGAGCACGCCGAAAAATGTTCGCCGAAAAAGGTTCGACTTGTTCATTCCCATGTCGATCTCCATATAAACACGTTAAGAACTCGTTGAAGTCTTTGTACATTTGTTGGAGAACAGTAGACCACTTGCAACACATACCACAATTTACTAATGAAAAACAAATTGGAAACCGTAGCACGAGCAAAGACAGATAAATGTTTGCCCTTACATTTTTCGGCTTTTTCTCGGATTTCTTATGTCGGTCTCTACCAATGGGGATCAGTGTCGGTGTAATGTTCTAAGGGTACACCTAAATACTTCACCGGGGTTGTTACCCACTGCACATTTAGGAGAAACTGTTGCGTGAGGTCCCAATCCCGATGCCAAAAACCAAGACATTTACCCCAATTGACTGCACTACCGCTTATCTCACAAAAGCGTTTTACAATCGCAATAACCTCCGCTATACTTTCGAGATTTGAACAAAAAACACCTATATTGTCTGCATAGGCCAGAACGCGTACTTATGATACATGTGGCCTGAAGGCACTAATTCTACTTCTGTTTATAATACTTAGGCAAAAGCTTTTAATAAACATGCAAAAAAGGAAAGGGGAACTAGGACATTCTTGGCGAACTGAGCGCCGCTCCCGCCGCCATCGCGGTGCCAGACCATTGAGAGCGGTGTATGGAGGCACCACGCATCGCGTCTCCTTTGCGCTTTTAAGGCGTAGTGTTCTCGATGCCGTGTTGCTCGGCATTCGGGTGCAGAACACGCGATAGAGACGGCAAGCGACTCTTCCGGATTCCATCTGCGAAGCGAGATGCCGCGCAGAGGAAGGCTGGCTTCAAAGAATCAGCCGGGCTGATTTCAACCCAACACAATGGTCCCGGCTGTGTGAGGTAAGCGAGCGATTCTTCAATGATCCCTAGTCTCACATGCTGCCACTTGCTGTGTGAGGCTTCGTTCGTTTTTCTCCCTCCTAAGTACCGCATTGTTCGCGCTGCATTTGCAACTTTCGTGGCAGGATTTCATCATGTCTTCAAACGCACGTGGTTTTTGTTGACTCGGTTATACAATCCATGGCGTTGTGTTTGTGTGGCCTGAATGTATGCGAACGGCACGTTTTGAGTGTATCGCAGTATGTTACGAAGCGGTGATGCTACGAAGGAAAAAATGGGCGCTTACCTGCGGGAAGACGAACATATTAGGGCTATTTAGTGAGGGCGACTTTGCGTCTTCAGCAAACACTCAAATCGGTGGTCGGCGAAGATCAATGTTCTTGTCGCTAAAGCTTGTCGCTATCGTCCCAGATCCTCGAGGACCAATAACTATCTCGAAAATGGTAGAAAGTGCTGCGCATGAAAAGTGTGCTCAGTATTCTAGTCGTGTATCGCGTAGCAGAACAAGAGATAATGACCTGTGCTGGCAGCGAGCTGAAAAAGGAAAACGGCATACAAGACTTCCCGGCGATAGGTAGCAGAACAAGAGATAAGTACCTGTGCTGCCGGCGAGCCATTGTTAGAGGCCCGCTGTGCACGTTAGCCGCTGACCAACGAGGGACTGGAGCTACTGAAACGCGGAGATGACGGCGCTAGGTCAATCAACGCCGAGGTCGCGCGTGGCATGGCTCAGTTAAAGCCCGACTTAGAGGCTTTAGGTTCACTGTATCACCGCTAATAGTACAGCCACCTAAACGCAAAGGCATTTATGCGTCCTCTCGTTGTTTCGGCAGCCAGTCATAATATAACGCGAAAAATTCCGATCAAAAAAATCACAGCATATCCACGGGGTGAATGATGATGAGTGGGCGAAGCTCCGGAGGGAATCATCGGATCTCCCGCTTAAGGGGACGCTAGCACAAACGCGTTAGAAACGTGCAGTACTCTCTAGTAAGGAGGAGCGGCCACAGCCTCTTAAGCAGCCATTTACACATGCCGGAACGTGCACCGCGTTTGCCGACGCCATCACATGACTGCTGAGAGAGTATACCCCCCGTATTCATAAACGCTCCTCGACTTGAACTTGACTTGCCACCGCCTTGGGCAGCGCGTTCGAAACGCGTTGAAGGTAAGGCGGAGAGGCCACAGCGTCTTACACCAGCTTCTTACACGTGCCGTAACGCGCTAGCACAAACAAGTTAGAAACGCGCTAGAAACGCGGCCTTTCGTTAATGTTGGGTATTTATTGCCATCGTGGTGCGTGTGTCTATGTGCGCTTCGTGGCGTAGTGGTTAGCGCCGCGCGTTCGGAAGCAAGGGGTCCCTGGTTCGATTCCGCGCTACGAACACAACTTTCGGAATTTTTTTTTCATAAAACGCCGGAAGCGTTCTCCGGAAGCCGGAAGCGGAAGTGGGCTTCCGGTTATACTATACGTATACATATATATGTATATATGGGTATACATACATATACGGACACACAACGCCATCTATTGAGCAATTCATAAAACTAGACGTGGCTACCTACTACGACGGGCACGAACGGGTGCCGCTATAAGGAGCTTCGTCCCTAATACGAGTTCAAGAGTGCGAGCGACACGTAGCCACAGCGTTTAATTCGGAGAGCGTCTGCTAGTTCAGCACCGCGTAGGGGGAGCCACGGTCGACAGAAGAGAGTGAACACCGGCGCAGGAGGAGGAGAGAGGGATTGGCGCTACTTTTCTCGTATTGAGGGGTGTTACAGCCACGGTGTAAGAAGATAGGTGTTCCGACGGCGCGCCCGCGCTGGGGCGAGAGAGCGGCCACTTCGTGTGACCGGAAATGAGCGCCGCCGCTAGGGGCAGCACGTGTTCAGGAGGCCTTTGAGAAGCGGCGCAACAGTGGATAATTTAAGACCTCCGTCAGCATTTAAACACCCATACCCAAAGATATGCAATTTTTCGTTATTTAGAGGCCAAATCCTGAGCAGGTAGAAGGTTTCATGCCACTTACAGTCAAAATACCGTCATTTCGAACACGAGAGAGACGCGTAGTCTGCTCGAGCAGACGGCGCGCTGCGCTTACCGCTGCTCGCCGCGTCGGAGTCAATCGGAATGTCGGCAGAAATATAAAGGGACGTTCCTCCAACCAAATAGAGTCGTTTTAAGCACGCTAACGACATATATTCATCGAAATAAAGCACTTCTGCCGAATGTGCCCATAAAAGCGCCAGCAAAGCGAGCGAAAAAGTGGCCCCCAGAACATGTGCTGCCCCTTGCGGCAGCGGCGTGCGTAGAGTCACACTAAGTGGCCGCGCCTCGCGCCGCCGTCGGATCACCTTCCTTTTTACACCGTGGTTACAGCGGCCGAACTGACTGCAGCGCGCCAAGCGGTCGGCATCATTCACTTCCGTTTTCGGTTTTGGGCGCGCGCATTTTGAACGCCAGCTAACCCGCTGGATGCGCCCCCCCCCCACCTTCTTTTTCTGCTCGACAGTGGACGGTCTTCGTGCGGGATTATTATTGCGCAAGACCTAAGACACGCCCCTTCAACCATATGGCCATTCGCGGGAGAAAATGGTTGCACTGAATTTTCAGAACGCCACACTCTTCAATTAGAAAACGGAAATTGTCACAAAAAAAAGAAGTAACTGACAGCGTTTATCACAAAAGCGTAGTTTATCTGCATACACACAGACATATTCCTATCATATACACAGATGCCCCAAAAATAACCGCGCAAAAAGAACCTGGCTGAAAGCACGTCAGTGATTAGTTTCTTTGAATTTTCGCAAAAAATTGTAATTGACAGCACGCTATTCCGAGCAGTAATTGAAACATCACCTAACTGTAATTAATGAATAAATTCAATATCAACAAACTTTTGCTGACCGCTGCTTTACTCGACTATGAACAAGATGCACTTGGTTTTCATGGCATAGAATGGCCCACGTTTCTTAAAAACGCGATGCACTATTGCCGGCGCACCCTGTATATTCCTAAGTAGACTATCTAGCATTACATTCAGGTCAAAATTGACGTTCATGCCGCGTGCTAACCTTTCATCGGTAACGCGAGTGCGCATAAACGCCGTTTTAATTAACAACGCGATTTCGCTGGTAGTTTTCTGTTAAAGCTGATCGAAACAGGCATTGAGCTTCTAGTTTGTCGGGCGACAGTTTCAATGTGAGTTAACACTTACAAATCTAAACTGAGGTGTGAACACCATAAATGATTCTAATGCGCAAAGACCCAGGGCACGCCCCGTCAACCATACGGCCATTTGCTGGAGAAAATGGTTGCACTCGATTTTCAGAACGCCACGCTGTTCAATTAGAAAACGAAAATTGTCACAAAAACAGAAGTAACTGACAGCATTTACCACAAAAGCGTAGATTATCTGCATACACACAAACACATTCCTTTCATATACATAGACGCCCAAAAATAAACGCGCAAAAAGAACCTGGCTTAAAGCATGTCAGTGATAAGTTTCAATGGGTCCACTGCTGTTGATCATGCCTGCGTTCCCATACTGCCCCTCGCGCTCATGCTGCTGCTCCCGCGTTCCTCGTCGTCTTGTTCCACAGCTGGCAGGCTTTCGCCTTCACCTTTTACAAACCTTCTAACACTTGTTTAATTTTTACTGGCATGGTTGGGACTCGAAGAGATTCTGGTTGAAGTGGGGACCGTACTGCCTTTAATAACAAATTCTAGAACATCGGCGGCCTATTCGTAGGGAGTTTTGCCTTTTGTGGTATGTCGCTGTATAGCTGCGAAAATTGGCGGGCCATTTTTCGGGTTGTTTCCTTCGTGTCGTCTGCCACTCTACAGCCGAGTGCTCTCAGGATGTGACCGTGGGTGCGAATTATGTCAGGAGCCGCACAGACCGGAATCTTGTCCATCCGCAACACAGTGGAGGTGGGTGGATGCAGCTTCGTTCACTCAAGAAGGGCACACAGCTCGACCAAGGAATGCCAGCTGGAAGTTTGCCCGGATTTGCTGATCATAAGAGCCTGTATGCCGCCCTATAGAGGGCCTCGCTGGAGTTGAGACCCGGCTGTGCCAGCTGAGACCCATGTGCTGAGTGGGCGCCCCACCGGAGACCCCAACGGCAGACTGACGGCGCCGTTTCCAAGAGTGCCTGCGGCTAGGATCCCCAAGCAAGCGTAGTCGGCAGAACGATTCAGACGCCTCGGTTACCCCACCGTCCTGACGCGCTTGCCAGATGAACCGTGAAGCTGGCGGATGAGACAGCGAAGTCGAATTCACGATACATTGGCGGGCCCAACGACCTTTCCTCGGAAACAGCGACGATGAGGCCACGAGGCAACGCCCGGTGGACTCATTGTAAATAATTTGCACTTTCCAACACGTCGTGCCTGAGATTTTTAGGAAATTCGTTTAATTACCTCACGCTGTGTATAGTTTATTCTTAGGGTTTTCTATTGGATTTGTAGTGTTTGTTCATTGATGAAGACGTATTTTCCATTATGCTCAAACCACCATAAAGGCTTTTCATAACTGAAACATTCCTTGCGTCGTGTTTACCACTACGAGAGCGCCACGCAAGTGACTGAAGCATGGGCGCGGCATTCAGCCAGGAAAGAGGAAACAGGACCGAGCATGCAGCAGTGTTTGTAAGCCGGAAGCTGACTATCAGCCAACAGGCGCACAGTACTTCGGAAAACTGAGTGCGCTTGCCTGATATAGGCGATACGCAAGCTCGAATGTTTTCTTCCAGAATCGAGGTTCCGAGTTGTAACACAGCATTGTCCTTTAAAGTGGCTTCCAAATATGTCACAAAAGAACGTACATTGTTTCGCTGTAGCCTTAGTCTGGAGGAATAATATTTTGATGTCATGTACAGGAAAGGATGTCGCAACGCCAATGCTGAAACAATCCACCGTAGCTTCCCTGTGTAATCCGAATTGTTGTAAAATGCCCCGTTTTTGTTTTTCTTCGGATGCGTATGATTTCTATGTTTTGAATTTATGAATAACACCATTAAGATTTTGTTTCAATGCGCTCCCAATACGTCAATAAATGTGGCTTTCTCTCGCAAGAGAATCAAAACATTGGGTGACAGGTTGATAAAGTACGCTATGACGTCTTTGTTTTGTTTCTTTGTACATCTTTGGAATCTCAAGCGATCGGTTGCAGATACGATTCTAAGAATGTATTATTTGAAGAATGCGAAGACGGGGCAGTTATGGTTATTTGGGTTGATTATCTCTGCTTGTGGTGCCTCGGGCTTGCTGTGGTTTGTTTCCAGAAGGCTTGACCTGGAAGCCTCGCACCAAATGGTGAAATGAGGGAGACGCACGGTGTCTACCGGACTTTTCGAGGGCCAAGTATGCAGCAACCCATGGGAGACCACCTGTGGCGTTAGATGGGCTGTTGTGATCAGCAAATCTGGGCAAAATTCCAGCTTGCTGTTTTTGTGAAGCCAAGGGCGCTTGAGTGAAATTCCTTGCGTGCACCCGCGCCCACTGTGTTGATAATGGAGAATATTCCGGTCTGTCTGGCTCCTATAGTTTTCATCCATGGTGACAACTAGAGATGACTCGGCTGTACGGTGACGGACCACACAAAGAAATCACTCGAAAAATGTCCCGCCAATTGTTGCACCTATACAGCGACAAACCACAAGAGATAAAACTCCCGAGAAATACACCGCAGATTGTCTGGAAATGTTATTTAGGGCTGTCCGGGCCCCACTTTAACCGAAACCGCTCGGGACTCGGATCGAGTCATAACCGTGCATCATAAAGTAAACACTTGTTCTCATTTTCGTCATCATGATGCCCTTGTTCGTGGTCGTCTCCTGATTACTGCCCGTGACGACCCACCTCACCCGGTGCAGATCGTGTCAAGGCTTAGTGGCTCAACAACAGCGTCCCGTAACGGTTGCTGTCACGAGGACAGAATGAGCGAACGCTTCCATTACCGTCAGCGCTATCGCTGTGCGGTACTAGAAAGTACCACCGGTGCAATCGCACAGCGGTACCCTACCTCTTTGTGGTTTTTACCGCTGTGTTAGACTGCACTTTCTTTTGTACCAGCCCGCAACAACGGTTAGACGAGGCAAGAAATCACGGCTAGTTGTTAAAAGAACAATAACGGCCCAAAACTATATCGGCAGAAATACTTAGGACTGCTTACGTGTGGGAATTCGAAAGCCTAATAGTAATTTTGGTGAAACCTTTAGTAACCCGAGCAACGCAATAAGTTCAGCCACCAAAATTTATTACTCCACGCGTTTCGTTGATGCTTCGCTGTGCGCCAAGAGCGTTTGCTCGCGCGAGCATGCCTGGCAACGTGACGTGAGCAAAGACTCCCGCACTAGGCACACCTTTAGTCAGCTTGAACCTTGGAGCCACCTCGGCCTCAGGGAAGCGTGCTCGTCTGGCCCCCCGGGAGCCGACGTTCGATACCCAGCCCGATCGAAATGAACTAATTTTTTTTCAAAGCCATATACTACATTGTTTATATGGACCTTCCTGAGAAATTTGTGGTCAATCAGAGCATTTTTGACGTGTTTTTACTCTTTTCGCCGTCGGCCATTTTTGATACCATTGCCCGGTCACACCGCCGCCGCCGACTGATTCTCTCGTAATGGGGCACACAAAGTTTTCACATGAAAAATGCCTGCATCGTCGAGTAATCACCTAGCTTCACGAGTATTGGGAAGGGTGATACTTCCAACATGCACCGAATAGGTTGAACATCTGCTTGAGGCTTCATTTTTGTCATTCTACATACGTACAGCGTTTTCAGGGTGCGCAAGCGCGCCAATTAAAACAAAAGCCATAATCAGGAGTTTTACGTCCCAAAACCGTTATCAGGCACGCCGTAGCGGCGGACTCCGGAATAATTCGGCCATCCGTGGTTCTTTATCATGCACCTAAGTATCAGTACACGATGATTACTACATTTCGCCCCAATCGACATGCCGCTTCCGTTATACGATCGAAACCGTCACAGCGTGCTCAGGATGCGATACGCCATAGCTACTGAGCTATCACGGTGGGTGTCTTTATGAGAAAGGAAGGTATATGTGTCTACGCAGATACGCTACGCTTTGCAGTTAGCAGTGTCATTTGTTGCTTTTTTGTGACATTTTGCCTTTTTAAGTGTTATGTGTTGCTTTCTGGAAATCCAGTGCAATCCTTTTCTCTAGCGAATTGCCATAGGATTGAAATGGCGTGTCCTGTGTCCATCGCATTAACAATCATTTACTGTGTCGTTACCTTTGCGTCGATTTGTGAGTGTTAACACACGTTGAAACTGCAAGCTCAATGTCCGTTTCGATTCGCTTGAGCAGAAGACTACCCACGAAATCGCGTTGTTATTTAAAACAGCGTTTATGCGTACACGCATTTCCGATGAAAGGTTAGTACGCGGCATAGACGTCAATGGTAACCTCAAAAGAATGCTAGTCAGTACTTAGGATTATACAGGTTGTCTCAGCTATAATGCATCGCGTTTTAAAAAAATGTGGGCCATTATATGCGATGAAAACGAAGTGCATATTGTTCATAGTCGTGTAGAGCAGCCGCAAGCAATTTTCTGTTGATGCCATTGATTTATTAATTCAATTACCTAATATTTCAATTACAGCTCTGATTGGCATGCTGTCAATTAGGATTTTGGAGAGAATTGAAAGAAAATTGACACTAACGTGCTTTCAGCTACGTTCTTTTTGCGTGTTTATTTTTTCCTGCTCGTATTTATGAGATTACTTGCATGCCATATAAGCCAATATTATATCCATACGCCATGTTCACCTGCTAGCCGCCTGGTTAGCTTAGCAGAACAGCGCCTGCCCTTGAAAGGTGGTGATCCCGGGTTCAAGTCCTGAGCCAGGACGAATTTTCTTCAACTGCGAGGCTTTTCATTCGAACAACCCGTATGGGTTTCCGTTCTAGCAATTGCTAAGACTGCGTTGATGTCTCATTTTTCCATTTATTTCGCTCCACCTAGCGGGTTTCTGCGGAACTATTACGTCATACACTTGCCCTTGCTTCGAGTTGATAAATTCAACTTCGCTCTGCCATCTGCTAGCCGCCTGGTTAGTTCAGATGGTGGAGTGGCGGCCCTGGAAAGGCGGTGGTCCCGGACTCGAGTCCCGGACCAGGACGAATTTTTCTGCAACTTCGAGGCTTTTCTTTCGAGGAACCTGTATGGTTTTCCGTTGTAGCAATTACTACGATAAGGTGGGTGTCTTATTTTTCCATTTAATGTATTGAGAGAGCGGCGAGGGTGAGAGAGGAGGAAGAAGCGCACTGAGCAGCAGGTGGCTGGAGCTAAAGAGAGGGTAGTGATGACGTAGCGGTGTAGAGATAGAGGGAGAGTGCCCCAACAGAATTTTAGGTGGAGCTTAAGAGATAGTGAAGTGATGACGTAACCATGACGTACGGGGTTCTCCTGAGCTGTAGAGAATGTGCACTGGCGGTGGCGTCATTCTGTCGTGAGCATGGCTAGGACGAAGAAGCAGCTTTCTCTCGAAGAAGGAGAGAGGCGGCGTCAACAGCGTCGTGATGCAACTCGGGAGCGGCTTCGGCGACTGTGCGCAGATACGGAATTCCGAGCAAGGGCTCCTGAAGCAAAGTGACGGAGGATGGTTGGAGATGCAGAGTTTACTGAGAGAGAAGCTCCGTCTCGGCAACGCCACGAAGAAGCTCTCCGTGAAGATAGACAAATCAATGTTAAAGGAAAGTTAAAGCTAAGGAAAAGTAAAGATTAAAGCTGAGTGAAAATTCAAGTTAACGCTAAGTATAAGCCAAGATAAAGCTAAGTAAAAGCTACTATAAGCCACCAGCTCCGCTGTTTCATCAGTCTTCGCGACGTTAAGGGCAACTCCGGCGATTTTTCGGTGTCAACGGATGTCGATGAAATTCACTGGGTCTGTTCCTCTGAATACCTCCGTCATGCCCTAAAAAAATCAGGCTTGAGAGTTGCACAGATTTTTTACAAATGAATTTAATTTAATGCCTCGAGCACCCTACCTTACCTCCTCCTCAGTTATAGGCCACATTGTGCATGACGTCAGGAATCGTTCACGCAGAGCATGCCGGGATCATGCAGACGACAGCGACGAGAGCGTGCAGGAGTCGACGATCGTGAGCTAGTGCTTGGTGTGAGATGTTGCTGTCGCGAGAAGTTGCATTCCCTGTGGACGGGCAAGTGATGCGGGGTGGCAAGTGGTGTTGCGTTGTTGGCTGCACGAACTTCAGCCCTCGCCATCCGCAAACACAGTTTGAGCCGATGCCGATCGCGTTCAGCCGACGTTAAGCCTATCACAGTGGCCGAGTTCGTGAGTCTGCTGCTGGCGGACCAGACCCACTGATATGAAGCTAATTAAGCTATTAGGATGAGGAAAGCTGCTTCTGTAGTTCAGTTTTGACCATACGGATTTGAAATAAACCATTCCTCATTTTGTACAGTGCACACGCAAAAAGCTACAAGCGACAACACGACGCGCGATCAACATCCGTATACGTTGCCGTTCTCGAATGCCGCCAGTCGCATTCACCGGCGCTTCCCTAAATGAAATGTGACTACGCAAATTCCCTGGGTGTATTATTACCTATTGTTATGCTGAGAGAGCAAGCGAGAGAGGAAAGGCAGGGAGGTTAACCAGAAGTCAGTTTCCGGTTTGCTACCCTACACTGGGGTGGGGGATAAAGGGGTTGGAGAGAGTGCAAAGAGAGAGAGAGAGAGCGAAAAAAAAAACAGAAAAAAAAACACAGGCATTGGTAACAAAGGAGGCGTTCCAGTCACAGACGTTCACACAGGCCAGTGGACTTCAGGAACCGCAGGAGCGCTTGCACGGCCTTCTGATGCGATGTTGAGTCGCGTCGATGTTGCAGAATTGTTTCTTCCGATAACGGCTGGTCATCCAACTGGTTCAGCACGACGGAGAGCGATTGTCTCTGCACACTGTATTGTGGGCACTGACAAAGAACATGACGAATCGTTTCCGCGTCTCCACAATTGTCACATGCTGCACTGTCGGCCATCCCTATGCGGAACGCGTAGGCATTGGTGAACGCGACGCCCAACCATAGCCTACACAGAAGGGTCGCATCTCTTCGGGGAAGTCTTGTTGGAAGTCTAAGGCTTAAGGTTGGATCCAAGGTGTATAATCGGGCGTGCATAAAATGTGGTTTATTCCAGTCTGATGAAGTCCATTGGCGTGCAAGCAGGCGGAGCATCCTTGCAGCATCTGTCCTAGACAGCGGGATCGATAGGCGGTTGTCTTGTTCATGAGCTAAACGAGCAGCTTGATCGGCACGTTCATTGCCAATAATTCCACAGTGACTTGGCAGCCACTGAAAGATTATTTCGTGTCCTTTTTCAGTCAGGTGATGTATGGCCTCTGTGATTTCGAAAACCAGCTGTTCCTGTGGACCGCGCCGTAAGGCTGACAGTAAACTCTGCAGTGCCGTCTTCGAGTCGCAGAAAACGGACCATTTGTGTGCTGGTTCATCATTAATAAAATGTAGTGCGACTCGAAGCGCTGCCAGTTCTGCTGCCGTTGACGTTGTCAAGTGAGATGTTTTCGTCTTGATAGTGGTGGCTATTTCTGGGATAACGACAGCGGCGGTAGAGCTGTTCTGCAAGACGGAACCGTCGGTGTATATGTGGGTGTAATTCCGGTACTTTTCATATAATAGGAGTAAGGTAAGCTGTTTAAGAGCCGGCGATGACATATCTGCTTTCTTCCGGACGCCAGGTACTGTCAGGATGATCGTTGGCTGAATGAGGCACCAAGGAGGAGTGGAAGGTCTCGCGGCAGGTGTGAAGCAAGATGGTATAGCCTCACGATGTGCGGATATCATTCGGCAGAACGAGGCGTGTGGTCTCTCCGCAGGTAGAGAGGCTAGATGGTGGCAAGGAGTCCGTGCAAGGTGCCTTACGTGCATTCTTATTGCTTCAACTGCGATGTGGGTCTTTATGAGGTGGTCTCTGGCGATTGCAATAGTTGCCGCCGTTGACGCACTTCGAGGAAGACCTAGACAAATCCGCAGCGCCTGGGCCTGCACACTTTGTATAGTACGTAGGCTTGTTGTACTTGCGTTAGTCAATGCTGGCAAGCTGTACCGCAAGAAGCCAAGAAAAAGTACTCTATATAATCGAAGCATAGCGCTTGTCGACATTCCCCAGGTCTTTCCAGCGAAGAATTTCAAAAGGTGACAGATGCCTGTCAACCGTTTTTTCATGTACAATACATGGGGGCTCCATGAAACGTCTCTGTCAATAATGACACCCAGGAATTTATGTGACCGTACAAATGGTATCATCTGACCATTGATTAACACACTGTAATGCGTCATAGGCTTACGCGTAAATGCCACAAGTGCACATTTGTCAGATGAAATCTCCAGGCCTTGATTTCGGAGATAGTGTGCAGTCTGAGTGGCAGCTTTTTGGAGCCTGGCACGCAGCTGTAGGCGTGTCACTCCGGACGCCCAAACGCATATGTCGTCCGCGTACATTGATAATTTAACTGTGTTTGGAAGGTGATGAAGGAGACCAATCAGCGTAAGGTTAAACAACGTAGGGCTCAGTACGCCACCTTGGGGGACGCCACAGTAGGTGTAATGCAAAGAAGTGCGGCCGTCCTCGGTGCTCACAAAGAAGGATCGCATAGAGATAGCTATGAATCCATCGGAACATCCGACCACCGAGGCCTATCTCTTCGAGAGCGGCGAGGATGGATTCATGTGTAACGTTGTCGTACGCACCTCTGACGTCGAGGAACAAAGAAGCGCACAGACGTTTACACCCTTTTTGGTGCTGAACATAGGTAACCAGGTCGACGACATTATCAATCGACGAGCGGCCGCGTCGGAATCCTGCCATGGCATCTGGGTAGACGTTGTGGTATTCCAAGTACCACTCCAAGCGTCCGAGGATCATCCGCTCCATCACTTTTCCCACGCAGCTCGCCAATGCAATCGGGCGATACGAAGAAAGTTCCAACGGAGACTTTCCAGCCTTCAGTAGCGGAACTATGCGACTAGTCTTCCAGCTTGTGGGAAGTGTGCCAGCTCGCCAGGATTCATTATAGATTTCAAGAAGAACACTCCTCGCCCGCTCACCGAGATGACACAGAGCTCTGTAAGAAATTCCGTCAGGTCCGGGTGACGACGTGTGTCTGCACAAAGCTAGCGCCGCCTTGAGTTCATGGATTGAAAATGGAAGATCCATGCGGGGGTCACGTGGTGCCGGGAAGCTGATGAAACGTGATAAGTTGTTGGAAGCTGTGTGCTGCCCGGATAATCTGGCACAGAAATCTTCTGCGACCTCAATATCTGGTCGTTGTTGGAAGAGGGCCAGAGCCTTGAATGGAGACTGTTGTACGGGTGGCGTCCTGAGCCCTCGCACCGTCCTCCATAAGTGCGATAGGGGCTTGAGAGGGTCCAACGATTCACAGAAAGCAGTCCAGCGTTGTGACTCTAGCTTATCTAACCGGCGCTGGATCTTCTTTTGTAGGCGTCTAGCGGTCCGTAGATCGTCCATTGACTTCGTGCGTCGGTATCTACGTTCGGCACGTCGCCGTATAGCTCGAAGTCGCTCTAATTCTACGTCAAATTCAGTGAATTTCGAAGAGCGCATTAGAGTACGTGTACTGTCTTGCACTGTGGTTTTGATTAGTTCTTCCAAATTATGTAATAAATTACCTTGACATTGGTCTTCAATAACAGCCTGGAATTTGGGCCAGTCCACTCTTCGGATGGTGTCACTTGATTTCGACGACGACAGTCCTCTGATCTTGACATATGTGGGAATATGGTCACTCCCGTGCGTTTCAGTGTCCGTAAACCATCCTGTACGCCTGATGAGACTTCGTGATACGAAGGCCAAGTCAAGACAGCTGCTGTATGTGCAGCCGCGTAAAAAAGTAGGACTGCCGTCATTTAAAACCCAGAGCTCGCTGTCGGAGGCGAATGATACCAAGGCTCTGCCTTTCGCGTTGATTTTCGTACTTCCCCAGATTGTATGATGTGCGTTGAAGTCCCCGATGATAATCCATGGATCAGGCGTTGCTGACAGGATATCTCGTAATCTTTTGGAGTCAAATCTACTTGATGGTGATAGGTACGCACCAAAAACAGTGACGGTTAGTCTTTTCTTCTTTACTGTTAAGCATACGTATTGGTTATCGTCATGAGGTGGCACAGGTTGAAGAATGTAAGTGAGGTCACGGCGAATAAACACCATAACCTTGCTTTTTTCACCACTAGTTGATGACATAAATGATTCATAGCCGGATAGCCTGATTGAGTTCGATAAATTCGGCTCACAGATGATGATGATGGGAAACCTGTTGGCGTACACGAACCGTCGGAAATCGGCGATGCGCGATCGTAGTCCTCGGGCATTCCACTGGAAGATTGCTGCTTTTAGGACCTCCTCTCGAAAAGACAGCTGCTGGTGAGCCATGATTTACTCAAGGGCTGCCAGCACCGGACTTAGTGTGTCCAGTACTTGCAGTGCACTTTTGGCTGACGTTGTGTGCATGTTGCTCAGCAACACGCGAATGGCATTCATTAAGGATCGCAGTAGCGATACCACTTGCTGATCTGTATGTCGCACCTCATCCGATGGAGCAGCTTGCTGTACTGGATGTGGCACTTGCTGCTGCGTATCAATAGGTCGTGTACTTGGAAGCGGTGGCCATTCATCTGTAGAGAGACGTCTCGTAGTTTTCTGCCGTCCTGTGTCAGCGTTTGCTGCGCTGGGAACTGCAGGTGACTTTGTTACTTGAAGAGGTAACGCATTTTTCGAAGCTGGCGCAGTCCTACGTGAGGACCGTCGGCGGCGGCGGCGTCTACGTCGCACTGCTTCAGCGGCCTCCTTGTGGGTGGAACTGTCCCGTACCATTTGTTTGAGCACAGAACATTCCTTCCTAATCTTGGGGCAGTCTTTGGATGAAGCACTGTGAGCGCCTTGACAGTTAGGGCACTTCAAAACAGTCGCATTACAGTTTTGTTCTGAGTGTGGCTCGGCGCATCGGGGACATGTGGCTGAATTCGTGCAAACGCCCTTCACATGGCCGATCCTCTGGCAGTTATAACATTGCAGCGGTTTTGGAACAAATGGTCGAACCGGGTGGCGGAAGTGGCCAACCTTCACGTAGGAAGGAAGGCAATCACCCTTGAACGTTAATTTCACACAACGTGTCTTGCCAAGACGGCCAACGTGCACAATAACGTTGCTCTCACTTGCTGGTTTTATGAGCACTGGAAGGTCTGTGTCAGGGATCTCAATGTCAATGTCATAAATGACTCCTGCAATGATGGTACCATCCGCTGGGACAATGGATCGAACCCTTATGTTGCCCAGCTGCGTTATACGCTGCAGAGGGCTCAGCGCACTCGTGGTCATCACGTCGACGGCTAAGACGTTTTTCCGCGTGTTTATCCTCACATCCTTGATCTCGTTTGGTACAGTGTTCTCAAGAAACAAAGACAGTGCTTGCCTGTTGAGGACGCGCAGATTGTCTGTCGAGTGCTCTGGCACAAACAGGACGGTATGAGGCCATCGTTGAGGTGCAGTTTTTACGGTGAACGAACTTGACACCGAAGATGCATTGACGATCCTTCGCTTGGCTTTACGGTGCAAGACAGGTTCAAAGCCGTCTTGCGATGACTCGTCAGCAGATGCGGAGTACAGTTCAGTGTCCTCGCTGTCGCTAGATGTATTTCCGCGCTTCCTCGAAGCGATTCCCGTTGATGAACCAGAACCGGACGGGGCCTCGGGAGGTTGCACAGCCATCACCGCGAGATGTGGGGCGGCAGGCCCCACAAAACCAGTGAAAAGTCCAGAAAAGCAGAGAGACGGGCAGGTTGTGTTCCACAAAAGAAGCACAAAAAAAGCACAAAAGAAGCATTGTTATGCTGACTCATTATTTAGCTTACGAGGTGCACTGTTTGCCTCGTATCCCAAATGGGCAGCAAGCGGAGGCCCCTTCAATACAGCATGCGTAAACAACCGTCTCGTTCAGCTGCCAACGATGTCATATTTCGTGACATCGGCGTTTCCGCGAGAAAACTATACATTCTCTAAATCAACGATCATACGCTCAATGTCCTAATCTATGTCTACTTTACGGAACACTAATTGTGCGCATGAAGAGAATACGAAGAATGATAAGCCGGCTGGGGCCGTATTCTGAAACGTTCGCCTAGGCGAAATTTCTTTTTTCGCTTTCAGGCGTGCGCCGATTGGCTGTTTTAGCAAAATTGGATGAGCTGATTAGGTGGTTGAGCCCGACGTCATTCAATTTGCTCAACCAGCCAATCAGCGCGCATGCTGATTTCGCGCGAACTAGGCGAACGTTTCAGAATACGGCCCCTGCACAACGCTTCCCTACTACGGTCTCCCGCTCGCTGTTTCCGAAGGTGTGTGGTCGCACGTATCAGCGCGACACAGAGTGATGTACCGGTGCTTACACGCACAAAATCTACTTGTTTTGATATGTTCTGACATTAATTGATTACGCCGATGAGCGGCTATCTCAAGCGAACGACGTACGAGTGGTCGCTGTACCTGCCGATGTAAACAAATGCACCAGTCGGTGCTTTGGACTGTCAGCGGCGTTCTTGTGGGATACAAATGCGGGAAGTCGTGCTCCACATCTTACAGTGAGCATGCGAAGCGGTTTCCTGAGAGGGGTCAAACACCTTAAATAGCAAGCAGCACGTATATCAGTGGTTAGGGCTATCCCTTGGTCTTCATGTCGCAGCGCGATATGTTGCGCATGGGTGCAGGCTCTAGTGGTGGAGGACGGCGATTCGTGGCTATTGAATTCGTCTGAATCATAACTGAAACTGTTTGACAGATCCGAATAGGTGGTGCAGCTTGCAATGTAGCCCGAAGGTCCCCGAAAGTCTGGCACGGTCACGAATAAGCTGAGCGTCTGCTCTTCGCCGGTTTCGTCGCCCCGCGGGCGAGACCGGCATGCGTTGCGCGCCTTCCCCGCCGGGGATCCATTCGTGCCGTCACACGCAAAGGTTCGCTCGGCTGCTTGCTCAGGTTTCGGTTTCGTTTTCGCACTTTTTTGCTTATTTAAAATTATTTTCGAATTTGCGGAACAATTCTCCTATCAGGTGCGTCACAGGAGGGCCTCGGGAAGCTAAATATTTTATTAGCTCGACATGGTCAAAAAATCGCCGGAGTTGCCCTTTAAGTCTGTGAAGCTGGCAATTTTTTTTCGCCACTACTGTTTGTAATAGCCACTTCTTTCTGTAATACCTTCGGGCTTTCAGAATATTTCCAAGAATAAAAAAAAATTTAAAGTGCTGCTCGTAATCACTGTCGCACTACTACCCATTTTGTCTGAGGGTTAAAGATGTCGATCGCGAAACCTTTTCCGATCACTTTGTTTTAAATGTGTAGAACGCGCAAATAAATTGAAATGAAAAGTCTTTTTTTTTACTTTTCGGAAACTTGTTATCGTTTTTTGCGATCCTTAGTAGATGTACTTATTTCTGAATAAAGTGCATTCAACTTGGTTAAGAAGACCTTCGCTCATTTGAACACTTGCGCACGTTTCAGTGGACGCACGTACATTCATTCATATGAATAAATAACATTCTTGTAGCTCTATTTGCGTAAAGCCTTTCGTGACAGACGTATACGCAGAGAGTGAGCGTCAGAAGACGCAGCTAGTTTGTTTATCCGCCAATGGTGGGAAATCACTGCTTCCGTCAAATGTGGTCGTCATGGAAAAGTTTAGTGGCGTTTATGAAAGGTTCGTGTAAGTGTCATGGCATGATATGTATACAGTATATACCGGGTGTTCAACATCAGGCGTTACGCAATTTTTAAAAATCGCCTGTGGCAGGTAGCATAATGCTTATTGTTGAGCTGGCTTATTCGATGAGGCGGCCATTAGTAGCACAAGAAATCGAAACACACATTCAACTAATTAACAAAAATTTACAAATTAACTTCTTAGTTAATTACTTTACGACACATATTGGAATTTACGAATTGTAGCCAGTGAGCTTGTCCGGCATATTCACTTGAAATGAATTTCCAGTATGACACTAGTTTCGAAATAATATTTCCCCAAGTGTGCGACGAAATAAATGGGCGCTCCCGTAACTTTTCTCCTTCAACGTATAAAACATCATTTTGGTAAAAAAAAGTAAGTGGAACAACACTGCGTTTTTAGAGCGAGTTTGATGGCGCATCTCTCCAAATTGGTATCATTCTGGAAATTCATTCCAAGTGGATACGCTTGACAAGCTCACCACCTACAATTCGTAAATTGCAATATGTGTTGTAAAGAAATTAACTGAGAAGTTCATGAGTGAATTTTCGTTAATTAGTGGAATATGTGTTTTGATTTCTCTCGCTACTATTGTCCGCCTCATCAACTAATCCAGCTCAATGATAAGAATTATGCTACCTGCCACAGGCGATTTCTAATAAGTGCGTAAAACTTAAAAATTAACACCCCGTATAAATGTATAATTTTGACGATCGTCCAATAAATCATAAAACATGGTAAAAAGAAAGCTGTCTGATATTTGTGATGGTGTCTCTAGGCAATTGATACAATGTTATCAGCAGCCTTAAGTGCGAACATCTTACAGTAACTTGTCATAACTGAATGTGCAAACAGAATGTTATTTGTATGGCAATGTTTCACATACATGGCTACTCTGCCAGCCCTGAATCGATGGTTAAAACTACGGGGGATGCTTAGAACGTGCTAAGAATGTGAAGATGAAAGCCCATTGTACTTGGAGCTTCTGTTGATCTGCTGTTGAACTTTTAGATGCGAAGCAGCTTATGGTCGGAGCTATGTCACTCACTCCCTCCATCCATCCGCCGTGCAGCGTCCGCACTGCGCCTGCACATCCTCCTCCCCCTCCTCTCCTTGTCTCATCTCCTTTCCTCTCGGCATTCCTCCTCTCCTCTCCGACGCTCCTCTCCTCTCCGGATTGCGCAACGAATGGCAACACCTGCGGCTCCGCGCGCTATAATGCGAAGCAGCTTAGGTTAAAGGCGCGATGATAGGCGCTGCTAACGGTAGCTACGTACCTCAACCTGACGGAAACAACGAACTGAAAACTAATGGGAACTTGAGTCTACCCCATGACTGCTTCGCACACTACTCAGGGTTCCCCTACGGGAAGATGGTGTAATTTTTTTTGTTTTACTTTCTGCTGATATACTGTTGCAGGTTCTGTTGAAATTTCTGCTGATCTGCTATTGAACATTCTGATCAACGCTCTGCTGATCTGCTGTTAAACTTTCTGATGAACGCTCTGCTGAGCTGCCGTTGAACTTTCTGTTGAACTTTCTTCTGATCGGCGGTTGAACTTTCTAGTGTACTTTCTGGTGATCTGCTCTTGCACTCTGTGTTCAAATTTATGCTGATATGCTGCTGAACATAACGCTCTGCTGATCTGCTGTTGAAATTTCTGCTGAACTTTCTGCTCATCGGCAGTTGAACTTTCTGATGAACGCTGTGCTGATGTGTTGTTGAACTTTCTGTCGGTCTTGCTGTCAGACTTTATATTGACATTCCGTTAAACTTTTTGCATCTCTTATTCACACTCTATGAGATCCAACTTTCCCAGTACACACTTCAATCCTCACAGTACATATCTTCCACATTTATTTCCTAGGACATGTCCACACACCATCCCCAGGAACTCTCGACGGGGGCTCGGTATGCACTCTCACAAGAATCACTTTGATCTGTAGTGTAGCATTACGCATACAGTATCTCTTTTACAGATTCTCGGTTGTTTTTCTTGGTCTTGCCCTCCAGCGACTTGGGCCTAGTGCGTCGTCACTCATAGCGATGTGGAATGAAGCTCTAAGCCCACGCGGCGACGTATATAAGGCCCGCAAGCGTGCTGCCACCGTTTCCAGAACGTACGACGGGTGTCGCCACTGATATTAAGTGCGAATGCACTTCTTAAGCGTATCTATCCAAAGGCGACTATAATTCAAAATGTAAATATTGCGACACAGATCCAGCTGATCAGAATCATATTCTATGGGGTTGTAGGAATAATCCTCCCCCAAGAAATCTGCTACGGCAAGCTCCCTCACAGGAGGCGTGGGACTCCGTACTAAAATCTACTAACGCTCAAACCCAAGCCGGGCTGGCGGACTGGGTGGCGAAGGTCGCGGCCAGCTGGACGCCACTCTAGCCCCCTCTGCATGACCTCCGCGTCCCCCTCCCCCTCTCTCTCCTCCCTGCTCTCCCTTTGTCTGCTCTAGATGCCTACTGTACGGAGCGTGCCCGCGTGCCACACTCCCACACGCATCCGCGCTCCTTCCTCCCCTCATCCCTAGCAACGCGCCGAGGAGCGACGACGTGAGCGTCCGCTGTAGCTGCGCGCGCAGCGACGTCCACGCCCCTCGCGACTGGGCGGCGGGCCGCGCGCTCCGCGCTCCCTCCTTGGCCGTGCGGCGCCCCCGCGCCGGCTCCGCACCGCTCTCCCTCGCCGGCTCAAGCTAACCATTCCCCGCTGCTTCGCATCCACACGTGTTTCCTTTAGCGGGAGATGGAGTAATTTTTTTGTAGTTGCTGAAGTCATTTCTTGATAGAGTGTGTCTGGAAACAAATCAAAATAAAAAATGGCCGCCCCATTAGCACATTAGCCGACCCTCCCTATTACTATAGTCGAATTGACTTAACCTGATTTGTACCGAATACCATTGTAACCAGACGTACAAGCTTGGGATCAACCGTTGTTTAGTGCTAGAAAGTTTAAGCGCTCCTACATATCCACGACAAAAGTCATTTATTAGGTGAGCTTTGTCGAAGTAAGGTGCCCAGGAAGATAAATAAAAACAAAATGTACTATTTATTTATTTTATTTATTTGCAGCGAATACGGTTCTACAATTGTCCATAGCTGTTTTGCGAGACGTAGACAAATTCAAAATTTGTCTCTCAGTCCCCTTTCCCTGTACAGGGTAGCCTACCGGTTCATCCTGGTTAACCTCTCTGCCTCGCCCTTGTGACTTCTCTCTCTTTCTCTATTTCGTCTGCAAGAATCGACCTAATCTCAAATGTTGATGGTTCAAGGCTCGAGGGGAAATGACCCACACGGACAGATTCTGAAAAGAAAAAAGAAAGAAATATGCTGGAGCAATCAGAACTAACCGTAGATACAATGAATCAAAGGGGCCCATAAGGCGAAAGACAAAGGAAGCAAATGTGACAGCGCACACGGACACACCCGAGGTGCTTCATCTGTCCTCCGGTTTATAACCAGCTTCTTTTTTCTGTTTTCTTTGGAGTGAGCTCATCTTCGTTATTGCCAGCCTGTTTCCAAAGCGCGGATTTTGCTCCAAAGTCATCCGAATTCCTTTCCGGAGGCAGAATCCACCACGCCCAGCCTAGGCTGTCTGATTGAGCAAGAATTACGAGCCGGTTGACACGAAGGGAGAACGGCGAGCTCTTGACGGTGTCATTGGCGTGCGAGAGATCCACGTTAGTTGCGAGGGGACGGAGATGCACGTACTCATACGGAGCACTCCGTTGGGAGTCAATGCCGCGAGAGTCCTGGATCCCGAACCGGGTGGAGAGTGTCCACGGTCGAAGAATATTTCGGCGGAGTCGTCGCAATGACAAGACAGACAAGAGGAGAAGACAGATACGCTTTGAGCGAATTTTACAGCGAAGTGGGTAGGAGCGACTAAACTAGGAAAGCAGAAGGAAACGAGACATTTCAATTGCAGGGGTGCATTCATTTTATGTTTGAAAGCAGAAGTGCTATTGTCTGATTTTTACGTACAATTTCCAGTCAAAGTTTTGAGACAAAACTTTTGTCCCCCCTAGCACACACATATGGATCTTGGGACCTTTGCGGAATCAATAAAATTGAACCAATCTTTATTTCTTTCTGGCTTTGCAAAAATGAAATAGATTACAAACATAGAAGTACAACATTGTAGCTCTAGCGAGCTTGGGGCTCAATCAAGCCGCAAAGGCAGAAATGTAGATGTAATTCTCATTAAAACAGTTCCTCTAAAATACGCAAAATAGATGAAGTTTCACGTAAGGAATAGTTGCCGTCCGTCCACAAAAGGATCAATTTCGGCGCCCTCGAAAGCAGCCTCCGCAGTCGACTTCCTCCAGTTGTAGACAAATTTGCGGAACCGCGAATCCACGCACAAGAAGGGAACGCGAAAAGATAAGATCGTCTCGGCAAAACAGGTGAATCTTTTGAGGGAGCAGAATCGACGAAGTTGCGTTCCTGACGGTGACCAGCGCACTTATGTCGTTAAACCAACCAATTGCCGGCAATAGCGATCCCCCAGAAAGGCACCAGAAAGAGGGCCGATAACTTCGGCCAATTTACATCGTCTTCGGGTGCTGGACCTTTGGCCCAGGTGGCGCGAAAGTATACAAGGGCCGGGCCCCAGCCTGATGTCTCCGGAGCGAGCTTCCTCCGGCCGAGTGCGATTGTGGGGAAGGTTGGCCACGTGGGGGCATTAGAGCGCATGCATCCCGTTGAAGAAATGTTTTTCTGGCTAGAAGACAGAGACGGAGGTCGAAGGGACGACGTTGTTTGCTTCTGTTGATTTTCCTGTTTGAATCACTTTTAATTTGTTTGATGTAACCCCTCCTCGTTGTGCCATTCCTTGCCTGCATTATTTGGAAATAAACAAAATTAAAATTAAAAATATTAAATGTGTCGTCGTGTATGACCTTATAGCTCAAGTAGAATGGGCCTGGTGCTTATGCTATGTAGCCGAGAGTAGCCTGAACGTCGGAGTGTGTCGCACTGATGAATGCGTGTCTTCATTTATGCCGGCAGCTGTGTATTGTGGGGCACACAGTCACCCCTGGGGCACGCATCTCTGGTTCAGTATTGTGTAAGCTGGCATTGTCGTGGAGTGTATGAACTGAGGCAAGACGTGGCAGTGCCTTTATTGGCCTCGCGGCTTCTCGGTTGACGACACGCAATTCAAGCAATGGTTTCGATCGACAATTTCATTTGGAACTGTGCTTAATTAAAAAAGTCACAGGCCTGCGCGGCCCACGCAGCTCAGTTACAGCGTAAGCTGCTTGAGCGGCGCAGAGTAGCTCCAATTTCGCACCACGCACAAGTCTTCGCGGCAAAGTGTCTTCGCCTCGATTTTGACGAGAACGATCTTAACTGTCCGCCCGGTGTCGGCGTCGACAGCGAGTTGCGGCTTGCAATTCTCTCTGCCCAGCATCTGCTGAGCCCGATGCTGCCTGGTTGTAGCCGCGCACGTAGCTCTAAACGATTCGCTTCTTCAGCAGCGGTTCGTACCTTGCGAGGAGACGCCATAACGTGTACCAGAAGAGGTACCCAGAATACGTGGCGCACATCTAACATCGGGATAGCGTTGATTGCGCGCCTCGTCTGAATCGCATCGCGTCTGAATCGCATCTCGTCGCACGCGGCGGTTGCAAGCACGTTAACTATATGGCGCCACCACACTGGCGGAGGCTTGGGTCTCGGCGCCGGCGCCTGTGCCTATATTTCGCGTATAAAAGGGAATTTTCTTCTGCCCGACAGCAAGCGCTTGCGTGGCTCAGTGGTAAAGTATCCGACTCCCACGCAGCGGGCCTGGCTCGATCCCGGTGGAGAGCGGGTACCTTTTTTCGAATTTCCGGCGATAGCGGTTACGGGCCGGGGTCGGTGGCGGCATAATCGCGACCAGAAACGGCTATTGGAATGAGCCCATACAGCTTACGCTGTAAAACACACAGTTACAAATGAGAATGTGCTTCTCAGAAAATCATCATTCTGCAAGTCACCTTGCAAATCGCCGCTCTGCAGCAGCGTGCAATCCGGCATACAATATGAAGAAACAGGCGATTGAATGTGAAACAATATGGGAAATAATTTGTTACGTTTGTTTCACTTATTTTAAATGTAGAAATAATAAAGAGGGAAAGGAAAGTGGACGGTAAGACAATTTACATTAGGTGGAGACATAACTCGCCTCTTCCATATTACGCATGCCGTGCTTTACCAATCCAGCTACTGCGGCATCCGTCCTCCCGTGCACCTTCTGGGTATTAGTGAATGTGTAAATTTAGACCTGAAAGTTGTTAGCTAAGCGTCGCGACTATAGTCTGAACCATGGGTGTTCTGGCGTGTCAATTACGAGAAAACCATCCAGACGGCGAAAACAGTACGCGTTTCCTGCTGTGACGGTGAGGAAGCCAAGATATGGCTGATAGAAGGTTTGGTGTCATTTACGAAAAGTGCGATGCTCGCTTTTCTCTTATGTAAGCGTTCAAGATGCTATAGGCAGCTGCACTATTGTGCATAAGATCCTAGTCATCTAGACTTGCAGGCGATCGGACAGTTCTACTGTATTTTTGATACTGCTAGACGATGGTTGATCTTTTTTGCTTTTAAGCGTCTGCGTATGTGAGACGAGCTGAAGCCGCAGCCTCCATTTCTGGCTTGGTGATTCCGTAAGTCCAGAAGGCTGGTGAAGCCCAGCTGGTTGAAGCCATTTCAGGCTGGGTGAAGTCCAGAAGTTGCTGCTAACCGTAACATGCTCGCGTGTGAAAACAGAGAAAGTCGCGCGGTGGGCGCGAGCTGAGGCGCGCTGTCTAGTCTGATGTTTGGAGACGCAATTTATTAGTGAGTAAACCTGCACAAGCATACATGTAGTTTGGGTCACCTTCTGGCGTTATCATCTCTGGGGTCCCCGTAATATTTGCAGGTGACGAAGTTGATAACGTCTATAACAGGACCCGGCGCGGGAACCCACTCATTATACGCACTGTACCTATGGACACACTACTATTAAGACATTATGAGGAGTCCTGCTCTCAACCATACTCGTCGTGCAGAGAGCAAGTATGGGAAGCGGGTTACACGCCCCTCGTGATATCTTGGTGAGTAATTCGGTCTAGACCGTTTTAGAATTTTATTTGCTATACAAACGGCTTTCGCTCGGTATCCGCCCTAGACTAATTTATGTGGGTGTTCATGTGACGACTCCTACACATAAAAAATGTCTGCATTGAAACCACTGAATAGAAGCTGTGGCCTGAAGAGGGGGAAAAGAACGCGCTGATGAACGGACTTCCACATGTACCCCGCGCTTTCGGTAAAAAAAAAGAAAAGCCTACTGACTATACCCTTCATCAACGACCGAAACCTTTGATTTGACGAACCGAAACGCTAGCGTCAAAGCGAAGCCCCGGTTTACAGAGAGCGGAGAGCAAGCGTTCACACGACCGACCGCGCCAAGTAAAGCCGGTCCGTGTGTGCGCCAGCTGCCGGACGAAGGTTTAGAGATGAAAGGGGGCTATACAAGCTCCCGCAGAATGGCCCAGCCACCCCAGCGCACGTCGTGGCCGGCGCTGATCAAATTTAATCCTCCGCGAGCAGTGCGCAATGAGGCCAATTACTGGCCGGGCCAAGTTCTCTCGAGTCCGGCTCGTCGCTTTGAAGCTGACCCTTTAATTAAGCACGGCGCCGGCGGGACGGCGCTGAGGCTGACATCCCGAATGCCCGGGCCTCGCTGGCTGGAATTAGGAGCCGGCACGCGCGTTGACGTATCGCGCAGGACTCGCGCTCTGTGGGCCCGTACTAGATGCAGTGAGATAAATAAATAAATAAAAAAAAGTTCGTGACGGACAGCCGAACCGGCTGTTGCGAAGGTGCTTTCAAAGAAAGGGCAGCGGAATGTTTTGAATTATTCCGTAATTGATACGTAGAAATCGTCTCGTATATCACGAAGCAGGATAAAGTTTTGGCGACGGTACAGCGAGAAGATGAAATACAAGGTAGCCTTCAGAACTCTGTTTCTATAGGTAGTTTTCGCGTGACGTCACAAACGCGGCATCACACCGTGCTAGTACCAGAGCATGGTGCCACGATGACGTCAGTGCACCATATCATCATACGTATAATTGTATTGCTTTTTTGACAGGGATCGTTGTTTCCTCGCATTATCACTGTCGTCGATTAGTCGCTGGGCGCTAGGCACGGCTTTCGTGTTGTCGTGCTGTTAAGTTTTCTTGTTTGCGCAGCTTCTTGACTTGCTAGTACCCCAATATGGCGGCCACGATGACGTCAACGCAAACTATCTCTAGGTCTGTCTCGTTTTAAATAATACTGTACCGTGAGTACTGTTGTAAAGCATCAAAGTGTGTGTGCAGGGGGGGGGGGGGGTCAGGACTTTTCAACAAGACGTAACGCGGAGCGTCCCAGTGGTTAAGTTCGTCAGCGGTTGAAAGATCCGGAGCCGCGTCCTATTTAGACAAAATATTGAATTTGCACCTGCCTTGTAACTGTCGGCCTGCGCCATGCCTTAGGAGCGCTCGCTCTTCGTTCATGTATACATCTGGTGCGTCAGGCCCGTCGGTACAAAACCAGGGTTCCCTTTTCTTTCGTGTCACTGCGTTTTCGCAGGAAGACTTTTGCTTTCCTGAATGAGTTGTTCGTTATTACATATACAGGCGACTAGATTACATCTGAAAGGAACCGAGGAGCACATATTGAGTCGTGCGTTTTCCGTGCAAACCTGCCTTTTTTTTGCAGGCCTTCTGGCTGTACCGGTCGTGACAACGCCTCATGCGGTTTTCTCTCAGCAATGTACATGATGAACAAAGACAATTTGACGCTGAACACGTTGACAGAACATGCTATAAACACAGGAAACACAAAACCACGAAGAGTTCGAGGGCGTATTAGGCTGCGGACTGAAGCTTCGCGGGAGCGGCGTGGGCAATGGGTGTTTGCAACGGGATGGCCGGTCGCTGACGTCCATCCCCGCTCTCTCCCTCGTCCATTCGCCTTGCTACTACTGGACGGGGCTATACTCTCAGCGGTAGGATAACTTTTGACAGCGCGCATAACGCAATTACTCACTGGCGCGCGGCGGTGGAAATGACAAGTCGTATTTAGAGTCAATGAAAACGCGAGGGACCGGAGTCCACGCGCGTTCGCTCCGTCAGCGACAGACTCGCTAGAGTGTTGATGTCGCGCGTCAGAATCAGCCGAAGATGGATCGTTTTGTTTTTAGATGTCACAAGACATTACTGCCCGAGTATGATGTTGTATACGCTGCCTGTCGAGAAAGTTGGACGAGGGAAAGATAAAAAAAGCACTATTGATAAAGGCTTAGTGACGTTGATAGCAAGAGCACAACAGCGCTTTCCTCGCCCATCCCCTTTTCTTTTTTTGTTTGTTTTTTACCGCGCGTACATGCCGTTCCCTGCACAAGAATATTCTTAGCTGTCTGGAGAGGTGTTTTGGAAGTTACTCGATGGCGGAAAAAATTGTCTTCAGCCTTATGAGGTAATTTTCTCCCCTGCTTGTTCATACATTGGCTCGTTACTCCGCTACAATTAGGTGACGTCCATTTTGTCTATACGCGGATCTGCAGCGAGGTATAATAAAGCCAGCTGGCAGCTGCTTGATGATGTTATTCCACAATATAGCCACCACCACAGCAATACTTGATAACAATGTCGCTTCGATAGCAGCTCTTTCTTCCTCTTCATTTGTAAGCGTCACCAAGAGATTAATCATCTTCGAGCGCAGAGCTCACCCTCAGCATGACGAGGCGCGCGCTACGAAAATGAATGGAAGCCGAAGAGGATTCTTATGTGAGAGGAACAATGTCTTCGTTCCACGAACACCTTGTTATGCTCGCAATGCGATAATGTACCGTTCTTTATTAATGGTACAAAGCTTTTGCGGGGGATGAAAGCAAGAGTGAGAGGCTCTATTCAGAATATACTTGCAGAAGAGATGTTACGCTGAGCCAGACTGAGAGGTAACGCAAAGGTCGTTCGTCGTATTCCATTCGCCGGCCAGTATCTAGGAGAAAGTTGGGGCTACAGTTGGTGCGTATTCTAGACTTGAGGCATATTGAACTAGCGCCAGAAAGACGTGGGACGAGAACGAGAAGCACACAAGACACGACGCTAGCGTTCAACCTAATCTTTGCTTCGCTGACCCCACACGAAAACAAAAGACACGCTGAACCCCGACGAGGAGCTTCGCACATTGTATGCTAGCGCCGGATTTCTCCGCATCCAATCAATTCTTGTCTTAGCGAAGTAAATTTAGTTGATGACTAACGTCGTGTGCTGTG
>NC_051156.1:163616396-163688133 GCF_013339745.2 Dermacentor silvarum
ACGGCTTTTCCAAGCGCAACGTTGGCTTCCGAGACCCGTAGCGCATGGACACGCATGGCGGCTGCACGGCCGCCATTATCCGCCATCTTGGCTGTCTCATCGGCTGTCCAGAGGTCACGTGTTTTGAAATTTGTGCCGGGAAACGGAAGTTTTGCAAAATGCAATTTTGCGTTTTCGTCAGAATGATGGAACGTGACGTGAAGCTGCAAGTTTTATCGACTAATACTTTTTTGTGGTCCTTGGCACCTATATTGCGACTTTAGCGCTTTGAAGTGAAAGTGGACGGTAGCGCGAATATGTGGTGGCGTTCCAAGATAGCCGGCATGTCAGCTTGTTGATTGGCTGAAGGAATATGCCGTGAAGAGCGTCACAGGAAGGGCCGTTTCGTAAACGTCAATTTGACGTTGCATGACGTTGCGCTGGGCCGCCATTGCAAAGATTTTCCGCCATAATTTGGGGTGCGACGAGCCGCGCGAATTATGGTAATGAGCAGCCATATGCAATGACAGTCGAGAGGCATGCGTATCGCCGCATTTTCCCTGTCATTTGGGGCCATGAAAATCTTTTGTTCACAACGCGTACTCGTAGCATTTGCATCGCTCTCAGGTGGTGTTGGCATTTGTGTTTTGAACCATCACTTTTATTTAAAACACGTTTATTTGAAATAATATTGGTTGGAAGTAGCAAACTGTCTGCGACTTTTTGCACTTTTCACTACTGCATTTGTATCATAATCAATATTAATGACTGTTCCCGTCATCAAAAGCTATGACAACGGTGACTTTTTAATTTATAAAAATAAATGTACGCAAGGCGGCGCCTTGAAGTTTCCTCTCGCGGTGCGAGTAAGCAGTGAAGTGCACAAGAGATGACAGTGCCGGCGCTTGCGTCGAAAAACCCCGATATATAAAAAGTAGCGTCACGCTTTGAAGAATGCCGCCGCCTATATCCTGGCCTCGCACACCCTGTCCGAGGCCGACGCCGCATCGGTATTGGCCTAATGGCATCACGTGGACCGTCGAGCCCCCGGGCGCCGGCTGCGTTTGTTTACAATCACGCTCCATCGCCATTTTCGCCCGAGAATTAAGCGTCTACCGACTGGCAGGAGCACAACGATAGCGGCGAACACAGTCGGCGATCGTCGAATCTGAGCAGCGGTGAAAAGATAAACAAGTGCACGTGTTTCAAGCGGTGTAGGCGGCGCAACGGTTGAAAAATGAGCGCGAAAGAGAGGAGAAACGAGGAGGAGGGAAGGCGGAGGAGGAGAGTGTCGCTACTTTTTATATATAGGGGTTTTATTGCGTCGTATTGCGTCGCGCAAGGGGATACCTGTGGCGCGCGCAACGCTATCGATGTAAAGCCCCTATATATAAAAAGTAGCGCCATTCTTAGATCTTGCCGCCACCGCGCTCACCCCGGCGTTTCCTCCTCGCCGCCTCCAGACCCCCAGCCTCTTCTGCTCCCCCATTGGCTTGGCGCTGAGCCGTGCTCCCTCAAGGGCTGCAGAAGATAGCGCCAACCTTTCCCTTTCCCTCAAGAACCACTTATCATCATCCCCCATTGGCCAATCCGTGTCACGTGGAAGCACGCTTGCGCTTTTGTATATTTTTTTCTTTCCAGCGCGCTCCGACTGCCATTGTCGGGCCTGTGCGACGAAAGTGCTGTACGCACAAATGGATCAAACGTGTTAGGGACAAGAACTTTGTTGTGATGACATGCTGCTGCGCCTTAAGTTGCCGCAGCCGACAAGGCGAGGGCAAAAGGCTTTTTTTTTTTTACCATCCGGCGAGCGCAAACGCTTGCTGCACACTTGGTCTTTGCGCCATCTCGCATCGTCGCGTTGCTACTTCCAAAACGGCATTATTAAGACCAGTTACTGACTGACGAAGCAAAATCGCGCCTCAAAAACTGCTCCGCAGGGCGCGATCGAAGTTTTCCGCGGATTTCCTCTGGTAGCGCGTTATCTGTCGTCTGCCACGGCAGGCCTGACGTAGGCGGCGCCACTGTCGATATCGCGCCTCGATCGCGCGGGCGCGACTAGAGTGACCTATAGTCGGGTACAACTTTAGAAGACAGGAGGAGGCCCCGCCCAGTTGACCGAAGCGCAGCAGCCAATTCCTCCGCGACTAAAGAAATAGTCCCACTCAAAAAATTGTGACTGCTTCTAAAACACGTATTTGTCGGTATAAATAAGATTTGTGTATCTTGACGAGTGGTTTGGTAAAACTGTCATGATGGAAATGCTACCGCACATGCCGGATCGCGAGAGAAAAATAACTCCGTGCCTTCTACAACGCTGTGCGTCGTCTGCTACGGAGCAAGATCGACGGCACCGGGCGTAGCAGTCGCATAAGATTCATATATACTTTTTGTGTGTTTGCACAACCTTATTTTTTTAATGCGTTGGGCTTATTTTTAATTAATATTTCTTTCTTTTTTTTCGCGGTTGCGAACCTGCGATCTCGTGAGTTCGGGCACGATCGCGCGCGGCATTCCGTGCCAGTTTTCCGCCATGGAGCCCAGCGAGGTGACATCGGAACGCGATCCTTTGTTGCCGAACGATCCTTGTGTCGCCTCGATGACCACACTACCAAGGAGCCTCGGCAAGAACAAGAGCGGCCACATCCTGAACAGCGATTCACGCAACATGATCTTCCACTGCTACACGTTTTGGCGCAACAGGCAGCCTGAATGCAGCGTGGAGGACACGAGCAAGTTTGTCGCCGACATGCTTGGTGTAAGCGAAAGGACTGTGTTCAGAGTGAGGGAGGAAGTTAAAGCTTCGCATTTTTCGGGTGGCAAACTGACGACGCCCTCGCGAAATCGCCCACGCAATGCGGAGAAGAGGAGACGCAGCGCGAAGTTTGACAGCTTCACGTTGTGCGCGCTGAGATCATGTGTGCACGATTTCTTTCGCCGCAACGAGATACCGACGGTCGAGAAGGTAACTACCGAGTTCTCGGAGCGTATGGAACTACCATCACTAAGGCGGTGTACTGTGCGTCGCCTGCTTGCCGAGATCGGCTGCAAGCACGAAAAGAGAAGCCGCAACTCGCTGCTTATCGACCGGGATGACATCACCGATCGGCGGAATCGCTACCTCCGTGACGTGGAGCGCTACCGGGCGGAAGGCCGAAAGATATTCTACCTGGACGAGACATGGGTGACGGCTGGACACACTCGGTCGATCGTGTGGACAGACACCGTGGTGCAGAAGCGCGGACGCCTGTTCGCTCGAGCAAATGGCCTGACGACGGGTCTAAAACAACCTTCTGGGAAAGGTCAGCGCCTGATCGTGACGCACATCGGCAGCGAGGATGGTTTCGTCGACGGCTGCTTGGATATATTCCGAGGCCAAAAGACAGGCGACTACCACGAGGTAATGGACGGCTATCGCTTTGAGGGCTGGTTCAATGACGTTCTGCAGAAGTTGCCAGCTGGTAGCGTCATTGTTTTAGACAATGCACCTTACCATAGCCGGCGAGAAGAGAAATTGCCGACGACAGCCTGGAAGAAGGAAAAGATACAGGAGTGGCTCACAAGCAAGAACATCACCTACGGTGAAAGCAGGCGCGGATCCAGGGGGGATGTCCGGATGTCCTGACCCCCCCCTCAGATTTCTGCATCGCACCCCCCCCCCTGCTGACACGGGGACGGCCCTGTCGCAAAAAAATATGGCCAGCAGCATTTTTCAAAAGTATTTTTCGCGAATACCAGTGGTAGCAGCCATGTAGAAGTAAAGCTAGCTCGCTCACAAGCTTAGTTATATTCCGTAGGGGTGTGGTGTCGCGAAGTTGCCGTAGTTATTGTTTCTCATGAACACCTTGGACCTCCTGGCGCCGGCCGTGCCTTACTCGTCCCGTCGGTGGCGTCGAATGAACGAGGGGACGTCCCTTTTGCCAAGCACGCCGATGTCCGCGCGAGCGCCTTCGCGCCTGATCAACTTAGTTCCCCATTGGGGTGTCATCGGTTGCCTCATTTGCTGTCATCGGTTCCGCGACCAACCTGCTTAATGAAAGAGATCTCTCGCTGAAGTGTTCATATATATATATAACAACTAACAGCCTAACTAAGAACTACGCATAGACAACTTTTTTTTTTAACTGTAGCACTCATTGTGATCACAGTTACACGTTGACAATATCCAGTACGAGCACAGTACCGTTCGTACGCTACAAGTTTTTCATTGTAACTTCGCAGTTTTATTGTCGTACATTAAGCATAGGAGGCTCAAGCCCACCGGATCCGTTTATCTGAGTGGGCGTTCTCGCGGAGCGGGGCGAAGCCTCGAGCATGGGCTGCGAAATGGGGAGCGTGACGTCAGCGGCCAACGCCAGCGCGCGGGCCTAGGATGGCGTCGCGTGGTTAGAGAAATGGGAGCAGATGCGCGCCTTGTGTAAAAGGATGACGTCGCGTGGGAAACAAAACATGAAGACGCTGGCTCGCGCTCACGGCTACTACGCTACATCGTTCTTCTTGTAGGTGGCGTCGTGAGTCTTCACACGCGGTGATTCGCATATCGTAAACAACTAGCGTAGTGGTTGCCGCGTTGAAACGAAGGTGTCTCAGCCGAACACAAAGAATCTTCTTAAGGAAATCAAGGTGTCCCAACAGAACTCCAAAGCCGGACCCGTGCTTACGCATTTATAACGAACCTGCGACAGACCATCCCAAATTTTATTTTAAGAAACAATACAGGCTGATATACCGGGTGTTCAAAATTAAGCTTTATGGTTTTCTTAAAATTAGGCACTGGGAGGCACGTGAAGACCACCTGCGCAAATAAGTTGTGTGGCCAGGGGGACACAAAGTGAGATAATTATCGCTGTCAGCAACCGAATTAACTAAAATTGAATAATTAACTTTTTATTGACTGCAGTAAGTGTGTATGTTTGTATTCAAAAGTTAGAGGCAGTCGTGTTTCTGCACAGTTTCACTTGGAAGAATTCGTCTAGCATGTCTATGCTCCGATATATCCAACTCCAAATTTTAATTGTCGTTCGCATGATTACGCATGCAAGAGAGTGAGGATCAGCGCAAAGCTCCTCCCTGATGTGACGCGGCTGTTGGGTGCAGCGTTTAGTCTGACAACGCGGCGGAGGCATTGGCAAAGATAATAACTGCCCCCCTTCCCCTCACGGCTGGCGAAAAAAAAAAAATCGAAGAACCCGTAACCGCTGTCGTAACACGCGACCGCGCAGCCTGTAAAGATGGCGGCAGCTGCCATGCCGAGATAATGGCGCGAGCGGAGAAGCCGCAGGCCAGTGCGCGTGCGTAATGGTGACTAGACGACCGGGCATGGTCCTTGTTTGGGCTACGCAAATAAAGTGACTGCTGATTTACAAGTATTGTAAGCTTTATTGAAATCAAAAGCAACAACTGCACCATCAACAGCAGAAACCTTTTTAGCTATGCTAACGAATATTTCATACTGCCGCTTTAACTTTGGTGTTGTCATGCACAAATCTCATGACAACACTTCACCCATCAAGATGTCAATGCCCTAAAAATGTCCAAAATGCCTCCCTTCCACAGCAACGCAAAGCATAAACCGCTCTCGCGTCGAGTCGATAACTCTGCGCAGTGCAATTGAAATTTGGAGTCGGATATCTCGGAGCACGAACACGCTAGAATAATTCTTCCGACTGATACTGTGTAGAAACACGACAGCCTCTAGGTTTTCAATACTGTGAGCGCATTTTGCGCATATCGTCGTCGTCATCTGTACAAACGACTCATCATCTTGTGTGAGCGCTATTTGTGCATATCGTCGTCGTCATCTGTACATACGACACATCATCATCTTTTGTCTCGTGCGGTGCTTCGTCTCTGACTCGGGCGACTGCTCGGAAATAAAGGCATCGCATCGGTCAACGTCTCACAAGTGGTGGAGGTGCTGGGTAGGTGAAGGAGAGCGACCAGAGGAGGTTGTGTACGGTCCGGGAACGGAGGAATCTGGTCCAGGTGTCCTGTCTCGCTCAAAGTTGGCGTAGCCGCGCCTGTCACCTGGGTGACGCCCGGGAACGTAGTAATCCAACCTAGGTGCGCTGTCTCGCTCAAAGGTAGCATAGCCCCGTCGTTCATCCTGCTGACGCCGACGGCAGTAGCGAGAAATGTGGCCGCGAATACCGCAGTAGAAACAAACCGGGCGCGACGACCGCCACGGAGAGTAGTACGGCTGCGCCGGTATGTGTCGTCAGTGTTTCGCCTGCCACATCTTCCGCGTATTGTACGCCCGCAGAAGGCCACACTGATGCTATTAAGGCCACCTTGAGTGCAGATCTCAATCCGGCCCAGACCAATGCACTCCTCACCATTTTAATGAAGCATGAAGCTTGTTTTGACGTTTCTTCGCGAGGCCTGGGTCAGACCACTGTAACTACTCATCGAATTGAAACAGACGGCTCTCGCATCATTCGCCGTCGCCCGTACCGTGTGTCACCTTCGGAGCGAAAAGTTATAGAAGAACAAGTGAACGACATGCTGACACGCAACATTATAAGGCCTTCAGCAAGCCCTTGGTCTTCTCCTGTTGTGCTTGTTAAAAAAAAAAAGGATGGTTCTGTGCGCTTTTGCATCGATTATAGGGCGCTCAACAAAATTACCCGTAAGGATGTTTATCCAATGCCTCGTATTGACGATGCTTTGGATACCTTACAAGGTGCCGAGTATTTCTCGAGCCTCGACTTGCGCTCCGGATATTGGCAGATTCCCATGCATGAGCCAGATAAAGAAAAGACTGCGTTTGCTACACCTGATGGCCTTTTTGAATTTAACGTGATGCCTTTTGGATTGTGCAATGCACCAGCTACGTTTGAGCGTATGATAGATACAGTACTCCGTGGCTTAAAATGGAAGACCTGCCTTTGTTACTTGGACGACATTGTCATCTTTTCGTCGAGTTTCTCCCAGCACCTACAACGTCTAGACCAAGTTCTCGCGTGTCTAGCAAAAGCTGGTCTCCAACTCAATACTAAAAAGTGTCGCTTTGCAAGCCGAAGCATTAAAGTATTGGGCCACGTCGTCACTAAGCATGGCATCCAGCCTGATCCCGATAAAATCGCTGCAGTACTGCAATTTCCGCCACCAACCGCTCTTAAAGAACTCCGCAGCTTTCTAGGACTGGCTTCCTACTTCCGCCGCTTTGTCCGTGACTTCGCCACCATCGCCGCTCCTCTACACAAACTTCTGACTTCGAGCGCGTCCTTTGTGTGGTCGAACGACTGTGAAGCCGCCTTCCAGACCCTCAAACGAGTTCTCACGTCAGGGCCCGTGCTCCGTCATTTCGATGCAACGGCCCCGACTATTCTACACACTGATGCCAGTGGGCATGGAATTGGCGCTGTCCTGCTGCAGCGGAATCAGAAGTCCGAAGAGCAAGTCGTGGCTTATGCAAGTCGTGCTCTTTCTCCTGCTGAGCGCAACTACACGATTACAGAACAGGAATGCCTCGCCATCGTGTGGTCAATACAAAAATTTCGTCCCTATCTCTACGGCCGCCATTTCACAGTTGTGACCGACCATCATGCTCTCTGTTGGTTGTCGTCCCTGAAAAACTTGTCTGGACGCCTCGGCCGTTGGGTACTGCGCTTACAGGAATATGACTTCACTGTCACGTATAAGTCCGGCAAACAACATCAAGATGCCGACGCTTTGTCGCGCTGCCCGCTGTCCCCAAACGCCCATGCTTCACCTTCGGTATGCACGTCACCATCTAGCCACACGTCTCAGCGCACGCCCAGTAGCCCGGGACAGTCAGTTGCCTCAGTTGACTTTCTCCCGTCTACTGACCTCGTCTCACTCCAACGTACTGACCCATACTGCCGTACGCTGATCGACCGACTTACTGGCTTGGCACGACCCCCCAACAGTCGCTTAAGACGACAACTTTCGCGTTTTAAGCTTCAAGGTGGAGCGTTATTTCGATCAATCTACCATCCTTCCGGTAACCGGTGGGTGCCAGTAATACCTCGCTCACTTCGACTCCAAGTATTGGAAGCATTTCGCGACGACGCGACGGCTGGCCACTTGGGCTTTCATAAGACCTACGACCGCATCAAAACGCGTTGTTTCTGGCCGGGCCTTTCCACCTCAGTCGACAAATACGTTGGCTCCTGCGCATCATGCCAACACAGAAAACGCTCGACATCCCTTCCAGCCGGTCCTCTGCAGCCTCTACCATGCCCGTACACCCCCTTCGAAATTGTGGGCATAGACTTGTATAGACCCCTCCCACTCACGCCCGCTGGTCACCGCTGGATCGTTACCGCAGTGGATCATCTAACGCGCTACGCTGAGACAGCGGCTCTTCGCTCTGGTACTGCCTCCGAAGTCGCCGAGTTTTTCGTGCACGGAATCGTTTTGCGCCACGGCGCACCTCGTGTCCTCCTGAGTGACCGTGGCAAGACGTTCCTATCGGATGTCCTCCGTGAAGTCCTTCAGGCCTCGGACACCATCCATAAGACCACATCATCGTACCATCCGCAAACAAATGGTCTTACGGAGCGTTTTCATCGAACTTTGTCTGACATGATGTCAATGTATGTTCGACCCGATCACACCAACTGGAACACCATCCTACCTTTTGTGACGTTTGCGTATAATACTGCCGTCCAACGTACAACCAATTACAGTCCCTTCTTCCTGGTGTACGGTCGTGCGCCGTCTTTCGTCTTGGACACTACACTCCTTTCAGCACCTGCTGCTCCATCCGCGTCTCTTCCTGAGGAATTTGCCGCTCGCCTCTCCCGGTGCCGTGAACTTGCCCGCGCCAACACCGCTATACCATTCAGGACAAAAGGAAAATTCGCTATGATGCGACGCGTCGCGTTGCTTCGTTCCGCCCAGGCGACGAAGTTCTTTTGTGGAGACCTGTTCGCGCACCGGGGCTCTGTGAAAAATTTCTCCACAGATATCTCGGCCCCTACACCGTTTTGCAACGAACTTCGGCCGTTAACTACAGCGTCACTCCTGTCAGCTCAGCTACTGACCGCCGCCGCCGCACTACGGAAATCGTTCACGTATCTCGCCTGAAACCCTACATTCGCCGTACCTACCCTTTCTAGTTTGCGGTCTTGCTGACCGCTTTCCTGAAGGGGGGAAGTTAGTGTGAGCGCATTTTGCGCATATCGTCGTCGTCATCTCCACAAACGACTCATCATCTTGTGTGAGCGCTATTTGTGCAAATCGTCGTCGTCATCTGTACATACGACTCATCATCATCTTTTGTCTCGTGCGGTGCTTCGTCTCTGACTCGGGCGACTGCTCGGAAATAAAGGCATCGCATTGGTCAACGTCTCACAATACAAACATACCCACTTACTGCAGTCGACAAAAATAATTGTTCAATTTTAGTTAATTGGGCTGCTCACAGCGATAATTATCATCTCACTTTGTGCCCCCCTGGCCACATAACTTATTTGCACAGGTGATCTTCGCGTGCCTCCCAGTGCCTAATTTTAAGAAAACCATAAAGCTTAGTTTTGAACAACCTGCATGATCAGGCACAGCCGCCAAGCACATGGCTGTATTGGGTAACGTCCTTTTCCTATAAGCACGGAGAAACCGTACCTGGCTTCGCTACAGGTCTTCTTCCTCTTTCTGGGGTTTTACGTGCCAAAACCAGTTCTGATTATGAGACACGCCGTAGTGGAGGGCCCCGGATTAATTTTGACCACCTGGGGTTCTTTAACGCGCACTACAACGCAAGCACACGGGCGTTTTTGCATTTCGCCTACATAGAAATGCGGCCGCCGCGGCCAGGATGCGATCGCGCGATCTCGTGCTCAGCAGCGCAATGCCTGAACTGACTGAGCCACCACGGCGGGCTAGATGGCGCGAGGTAACACTCGTTTTCATGATGACAGTGGCGGCCGGGGAATAAAAACAGCGCGAACTTCTTGGCAATAAATACAAAAAAGAAGAAAAAAAAAGTGATTTGCCCTCTCAAGCCTTGTAGGCTACAGGTGCTGCTCTAGCCGTATAAAACGCGGGTTTATCGTGAGCAGAAACGGTGAATTTCGGTAAATGATAAAGGCTACTATCATCATCATCATCATCATCATCATCGACAGAAGCTGACCCCCCCCTCAGAAAAAACCTGGATCCGCCCCTGGGTGAAAGGATGATAAACAAGCAGCTGCTTGAGCTGGTGGCATCTGTAAAGTCACGCTTTACACGCTTTCTGAGCTACATCGTAGACAACACAGCTGTAAAGGCCGGTTGCATTGTACTCAGGCTCCCGCCGTACCACTGCGAATTTAATCCCATTGAGCTTGTGTGGGCCAAGGTCAAAAATGGCATCGCTGCGGACAACAGAGACTTCAAGCTGTCCACGGTCGACGTCATCTTGAAGGAGAAAATCAAGCAGGTAACGGCGGAAGACTGGAGGAAGAGCATTCAGCATGTGATGGACTTGGAGGCAAAGTTCAGACTTGACACGTCTGGGAGTGAGCACATTCAACCCATCATCATCCAGCTGGGTGAAGATGACACTGAAGAAAGCGACTCCGACTGCGAGCTGTCTGGCATTGAGCCACTCGACGAAGCATAAACGCTTCTTATTAACAAAAGAACAGCCCTTATTAGAGCTACCAAAATTTTGCCGGTGGGTTCGCAACAGCCAACCATCCATTCCGTGACCTCTCAAATAAATAAGCAGTTCCATTTATGGCATATTCCTTATAATAGAAGCTCAATTCTGATAAGCAACGTCCTGCACACATTGTGCTGGATTTAAGAAGTGGCATAGAAACACATTTAAATGCTGGCATATCTGAATGAAACACTATTGTTAACCCTGATTATCGTTGGCGGGCTCAAAATGCTCATTCGGGCAGCCATTCATGTGGTTGCATTGTTTATTTTATTATCTGGCTCACACAAGTAATGCGATTAAGAGAACAAATATAAAACATCATTAGCTTAGAGAGGCCCAAAATGCTCATTCAGGCAGCCACCGTAGAGTTTGACGCGCCCCATAGTGAAATAGCAGTAGTCAAAGCACGCTTTATGGTTATGTTAGCAGTCTGCACTGGAAATCGCAGTCATGCCATAGCGAGTGGTGGTGAAATAGCAGCAGACAACACCAAACTGCCACTGTCAGCAGCTTGAATGACAAAGCACATTCATGTGGTTGCATTGTTTATTTTGTTATCTGGCTCACACAAGTAATGCGATTAAGAGAACAAATATAAAACATCATTAGCTTAGAGAGGCCCAAAATGCTCATTCAGGCAGCCACCGTAGAGTTTGACGTGCCCCATAGTGAAATAGCAGTAGTCAGAGCACGCTTGATGGTTCTGTTAGCAGTCTGCACTGTAAATCACAGTCATGTCATAGCAAGTCGTGGTGAAATAGCAGCAGACAACACCAAACTGCCACTGTCAGCAGCTTGAATGCCAAAGCACATTCATGTGGTTGCATTGTTTATTTTGTTATCTGGCTCACACAAGTAATGCGATTAAGAGAACAAATATAAAACATCATTAGCTTAGAGAGGCCCAAAATGCTCATTCAGGCAGCCACCGTCGAGTTTGACGTGCCCCATAGTGAAATAGCAGAAGTCAGAGCACGCTTTATGGTTATGTTAGCAGTCTGCACTGGAAATTGCAGTCATGCCATAGCGAGTGGTGGTGAAATAGCAGCAGACAACACCAAACTGCCACTGTCAGCAGCTTGAATGCCAAAGCACATTCATGTGGTTGCATTCTTTATTTTGTTATCTGGCTCACACAAGTAATGCGATTAAGAGAACAAATATAAAACATTAGCTTAGAGAGGCCCAAACTGCTCATTCAGGCAGGCACCGTTGAGTTTGCCGCGCCCCATAGTGAAATTAGTCTGAGCACGCTTTATGGCTCCATTAGCAGTCTGCACTGAAAATTAAAGTGTTGTCATAGCCAATTTTCAATTTATTAATCTGACTCGAGCAAGTAATGCGAATGCAAGCACAATTATTAACGTGATTAACTTTGCTAGCATTTTTGTGTCATATTTACATACCGGAAAAAAGTTGAATGTGTTTTAGTGAGTCACTATGTTCATTACAAGCCGTAGGCAAAGTGACGGACAGATTCAGACAGTGATATTGGGGAATAAATGGTGAAAGTTGCAAAAGCTCTCACAGCACTGCTTCGCTGGACTCCATTCACTAGAAAACTGCATTTGTAATGATGAAAGCGTCATGACAGGAAATGATACCCCACTGCACAATGTTATATATGTGTACCACTACATGTAACGGGCAGCAAAACCATCTGTTTATAAAGACTGAATGCAACAACATAGCAAGGTGCTGTTTCACAATATGGCACCTTTCCATGTGCACTTCTGGTAAGCTACCGTATGCACTGATGCATAAACACATTAACAGGGGAAAGAGACGAAGTAACTGTGCAAGCCACGTGATGCTTTTAACATTTTGTATCTGTCAATGTTTCTGTTGTCACAGCTGATAGAACTTTCTTTGGTGCAAGTTGATTAATCACGTTGCAGCAACAGCACAAGAAGCAAGGTCAAATAGTAGGAGAAACAAAGCAAGGTGGCAGACTGAGGAGGCAAGGTAGACAAGAGAGAATAGCTTTAATGACATCGAAGAGACCAGCCCTGCTATTCACAGGACTTGGTGCGTTGAATGAGACGAGTTAATGGAATTGTCGAAAGTCGTGGCTGCAGCATGCTTACAAGAACAAATGCAAAAATAAAAGGATAGAAATAGGAACAAATACATACACGCACGGAAGAACTCACATTTTCACACACATGAACACAAACGTGAGCGCGAAAACTAAGATCTAAAATACAAAAAAGGGCAAAATAACAAATATACACAAACACACAAGAAAACACACACACACATTTAACGCAGACACGAGTAGAACTATTGGGAGTCAGTTCACAAGCAGCTGTGCCTACTTTGTCGTACTTCTTTCTAATGTACATATTGGCTCTGTTGCATTCAGTGTCATGGGAATTTTTTAGTAGCGACATATCACGACAAATCGCAAAGCTGTGTTGTGGGAAAGCAAGTCGAGCGCTGACAGCACAACTTATGCGCGATTGTGTCACAGCAGGCTTTCTACTACAGCTTGCGCGTGCAGTGAGCGAAGAGTTCTAAGCCACACAGCGACGCGAATTCATGCCAAGCTCCCTTGCAACGGCACCAGTGTATCAGTCATAATTTTAAATTAGCATTCAGGCTGACATTAAGGAAACAAACACTGCTTCCAAACGCCTGACCGTTAACGATCCAATGACATTCGCTCAAGCAGCGCGTGTTAGTCACTGATTGTTAGCATTGGTAGAAAGCAATCAATCGACGGTGCTACACAACACTCGAACGACGCCGCTAGACGCTCGGCTATCTTATCACACTGCTGCCAACGATCGGGCGTTTGCACGCTGAGCTGGCAGCAACGAATCTTTGCGTTGGAGGTTGCTTTCACAAATCTTTTCTGTTGAGAAACGCGCAGGTTGGTTTCATCCGCGCACGCTTTTCTCATTTATCCTGATAATGGTTTTGCTCCATCACTTCACCACGTCCGACGAGAAACGCAGGGGCACAGTACACAACACACCCGCCGCTCACAGTAGGTGCCATACTTTGGCGAACTCTCCTCGTCGTAACTTCACTTAGGAGCAAAAGAAAACACCACGGAACAAACACGTACGATGTTTGTTTGCAGCGGTATGCCGTCGCGGGATCTTGTTTCCACACGAAGCGCAGCGCAGCGCCACCGATGTTCGCTGCAATCTTTCTTCGCCGACTCAAGGCTCAGAACAAACGCACGCGGCACAAATTGTGCATCGTAAGCTCACAATAATATTTCCGGCATGACAGACCACCACAAACAATTCGAATTCACTCTGACGAAGGGAGACGCACAGAGCTGACGCGACTCGGCCCAGTTCGAAGCGAGGGCGGCCATGTTAGGCATGTTCTCCGTCGGCGGGGACACCGGCCGTCCGGCTCATGACGTCACCTGAAGTGCGCGCCTATTGGTGCCGGCTCGTGTCCATCCGCCTTTGAGGGACAAATGCCGCTGTCTTCTAAAGCAATGCCTCCTTTACTAGATGCCTGCCGCGTGGTCCGGTAAACCTGGTTCCGTGCCCTCTCCCATTTCTCTTCTCCGCGAAAAGGCAACGAGCGCCGCTTGTAGCGCACGTCTGCAACTTAGATCACGTGCTGCGGCCTCTGAGATTACTGTAGCATCAATTACCGTCTCGGAGTCGGCAGGCGCTATCGAAGCGCCGGCGGAAGTCTTCGACCGCCGCTGCCGCCGCCGCCGGAAGTTGAAAAGGCAACGAGCGCCGCCTCACGGAATTTATGCTGAACTAAGGGAACCGCCGCCCCAATGGGAAAGCGAGCAACGCGACGGGCATCTAGTAAAGGAGGCATTGTCTAAAGTTGTATCCGACTAGAATATGGGAGAGTGTCCAAAGCGCCGCGCGAATACATGAGAAGAGCTAGGACCTTTTTGTGTGAACTCCCGCGCCGCGGCGCGGCTGTACCGGACCCGTGGGCTTTCTCCGCTGCGGAAGCCGCGCCAAGGCGGCGGGCGTCTGCTACGAGCCTGATATTTTGGTTGCTATTAGCCAACATCGCAATAATTTGGGATATATGAAGTACCACGTCACCGAAACATAATACCGCAGATTCACAGCACAAAGAACGCGTTTGCTGGCTGTGAATACGGGTATTTTGTATATTTCCTTCTAGCTCGGTTGGTCCGCGCTTACGCGGCTGTTTGAGTAACGCATTCCTAGCGCTTACTTCATTTAGTTATGCGTGAATGAGCAACGTGAACGTGCTGTAGAAGAAAATAAGCTGGAAATCGCGATGACAACCAGGAGAACGTGGAAGATATGGTTAGCTCATGCTAACGCTTTTACACCTTATCGTTCCCTTTCTTTTATTTCGTGCATTCGGTTTGTTTTATAAGACTGCCTTCCGCGCTCTGCTGTTTCTTTATTAAGGCGAAATCCTTAACACGCTCTTGGGAAGCGTAATGTGTCCGTCGGTGGGACCGCGGTACCAAAAATAAATACGAACCGCGTAACTCTCGCGTCTCGTTCACTTGGTATATATTCCAAAGTATAGCGTGGAAATGCACAAAAGTGTGACTAAGATGACTGATGGGTCATGGCATTAGTAACTTGACATACTTGCATTCACGTCGCGATTAACGACAATATCACGTGTGGTGCAAACCCGCATTTTTCGGCCAGAAATCCCTCTGATGGTGTGGGTGTGACGATAAGAACGTGTTGAATGCCAATCTCGATTCCAGCGTGTCGACCTTGCTCATATATCATGAAGAACTGAGAGCACAGGTAAAGGGTAATAATAGTAATGATAATTTCTGGGGTTTTACATCCAAAAATCAAAATATGGTTATGAGAGACGCCGTATTGGAGGGCTCCGGTAATTTCTACCGCCTGGGGTTCTTTAACGTGCACCTATATCTATGTACACGGGTGTTTTATGCATTTCGCCTCCATCTAAATGTAAGCCACCGTGGCTGGGAATCGAAACCGTGTCCTCGAGCTTAGCAGTCCAACCTACCAAAGTCACTAAGCTACCAGGGCGTGTAGGTAAAGGGTACGCGAGAAATATACGGCGGCAAAAAAACAAGACAAACCAAAACAAATGAAAGACTAACAGTGCAACTTTGCGTACGTACACCTCATTTCATAATTACGAGCGAACGTCAGATAACGAACAAGACGCTTTACGGATGTGCAACTCGTCTTTCGCCTTCCTGTGTTGCAAGAGCGCAAACACTAAGCGAACTTTAACATGAAAGTAACTTTAGGAATATTTATTGCGTATGCTGGCTGGTTCATACACAGCAAATATACTTACTGATAAATATTTACGTACTTGTACTTACGTAATGAAAGAGGCAACTAATCACCAGAACATAAACTTTCATGTTTTACTGATTGAAGGTAACAATTTTAGGGATATGTAGAATCAATAGCGATATTTGTAGTGCATCAAAGATTGCAATATTCAAGACGATTTTCCACTCAATATAATCCAAGCACAAACATCATGACGCGCCATGAATGCTTGTTAGTTTATGCAAAAAATCACACGTTAATCAATAACTACTATATATCATGCGAAGTTATGTTGGTAATTTCAGAGAGGATTCTCGGATTAATAAAGTAAGGCTATTGCTGCAATAACTTTTGCATAAGAAATGAGTGAATAGCTAGGCCTGTAGTAGGTATCTATTCATTTCAATGTAGAAAAATATATATTTGTTCACCTTTTTTATGTTTAATTACCTGTTGGCTGGAATGGCTTTTCTTTCGAATGTCTGAATTTGAAACCAGCTTCGCTCACGGTAACCCTTAAGGTACATCGTGCGCGACGTTTGTATTGTATGCGCGAAGCAAGGATTGTTCGTGTACACCTTCTCATGGCGCTCTATATTCATAATAAAGTATTGTCGAGGCTGAATAAATACATATGCATATGGCTCTAAACCACTACTGACCGTGAGCGAAATGCCCGTAGTGGTGAGCGAAGCGGTCACTGCACGCACGTATTTCACTTGACTGCGCGAGTAATTTACTTTTTTCGTTACTCTTATTATTGCAAGCATGGTGGTATTGCCCGCGTACCTATGCGAATAACGTTTCTTTTTTTACGTTCTTTCCTTGCACGGGCTCATTTAGCGAGTTTCTACGCACGCACAGTCACCGTAATACCGTTCCCGAACTCTAGCACCGGAGCTAGGCCGCGCTGATGAGTTTCATACGTTAGTTTTTGCATTATCATGCTGCCCAAGCACAAAGAAACGCTCAAAGATGGGTAAGCTCCATGCATCACCACACTGTTGAAGTTAAATAGACTTTAAGTGATTTGCGTGGAAAACGAACGCAAAAAACTACAGCGTGTAGCAGACGACCCTCGCTTCCCGCGCGCTTCGCGAGCGCGAGAAGCCCACGGGTCCGGAGCAGCAGCGGCGCGGCGTGGCAGTTCACAGAAAAAGGCCCTCGCCGGAGCCGGCGCTTTGCACACTCTCCCATATTCTAGGTCACTCTAGGCGCGACAGCGGAACGGAGGAGGAGGGAAGTGGTTGGCGCTAAAGCCCCTATATATAAAAATAGCGCCATCCACTTCCCTCCTCCTCCGTTCCACTATCGCGCTCGGCGCGACCAGCGCGATCGAGGCGCGATATCGGCAGTGGCGCCGCCTGCGTCGGGCCTGCCGTGGCAGACGACAGCTAACGCGCTACCAGAGTAAATCCGAGGAAAACTTCGGACGCGCCCTGCGGAGACGTTTTTGAGGCGCGATTTTGCTTCGTCAGTCAGTAACTGGTCTTAATAATGCCGTTTTGGAAGTAGCAACGCGACGATGCGAGACGGCGCAAATATCAAGTGTGCAGCAAGCGTTTGCGCACGCCGGATGGTAAACAAAAAAAGCATTTTGCCCTCGCCTTGTCGGTTGCGGCAACTTAAGGCGCAGCAGCATGCCATCACAACGAAGTTCTTGTCCCTAACACGTTCGATCCGTTTGTGCGTACAGCACTTTCGTCGCACAGGCCCGAGAATGGCAGTCGGAGCGCGCTGGAAAGAAAAAAAAATATACAAAAGCGCGACGCGAACTTCCACGTGACACGGATTGGCCAATGGGGGAGCGGAGGAGGCTGGGGCGACAGGAGGCGGCTAAGAGAGGGCGAGGAGAAAGCGCCGGGGTGAGCGCGGTGGCGGCAAGATCTAAGAATGGCCTACCTACGTTCCTCCGACGCTCTGGCCGGGCAGTCCGCTCGGCCATTGACATCAGCGTGGCCACAGAGGGCTATCGGTACTCCTGGGCACCACTCCCGGACACCTGGGGGTCTGACCACCTGCCTCTCCTGCTCTCTCCATTCCAAGGCAAGACACCTAGGAGTCGGGAGTGCCACATCGTGGACTGGCGGGCCTTCAGACGACTTTGCCATCAGGACACCTCCGGCGGAGACTTCCTCCAGCTGGTGGTCGACAGCGCCAGGGCTGCAACTGTCACCAGGACAGCACAGGTGGGCCAGCCGGTTCCAGACCTGAGGCACGTGGCCCTGCGAGCGGAGCGGCGCCGGGCGGAGCGCCAGGCACTGCGCACTGCCCGGCCGGAGCTTTGGACCAGGTACCGCCGCGTGGATGCCGTTTGCAGACGCCATGCACGGAGACGCCGGCGCCAGAGCTGGGAGGGTGTCTGCTCTTCTATAAGCCGCACCCAGGATGGTCCCCGTGCGTGGCGTCCTGCTGAAGTGCCTGCTGATGGTTCCACAAGCCACACGTCAGGTGCTGTCAGTTGCCGTGCACCTTGGAATCAGCGCTGCTGCCTGGCCGAGCTTTTGGCAGATCGGTTTGCCGCCAGAATACCTGTCCCTGCTGGCCACACCACCACCGGCTGCTGCTCTGCCATATCCTGAGTCCTGCCATCATCCAGGATGGGTGGCTGCACAGATCCAGGAGCTGTGTAGAGGGTCCATCCGGATTCATGAGCTTGAAGCAGCACTCAGCAGGACCAAGCGCCGGAGCACGCCTGAAGCTGATGGCATCACGTTCCATATGCTGCGGAATCTGGAGGAGGCCGGTCGTCAACGGCTCCTGGAGTTCTTCAACGACATCTGGAGCACAGGAGACATACCAGAGAGCTGGCGAGCAGCAGTGGTAGCGCCGATCCTGAAGCCTCGGAAGCCTGCCACAGCACTGTCTTCGTACAGGCCGGTCTCCCTCACCTCTGCGGCCTGCAAGGTGCTGGAGAGAGTGGCCCTGGCGCGATTGGAGTGGATTGCGGCGCAGCTGCAATTCTTCCCAGAGCAACAGTCGGGCTTCAGGTGCTACCGCTGCACGGCGGACTCAATCGCGGACGTCGTCGCCACTCTCGAGGATGCCAAGGCCTGCGGGGACGTGGCCATGCTAGTGCTGCTGGATGTGGAGAGTGCTTTTGACGGCCTCCCTCATACAGTCGTCGAGGCTGCCATGGACGGACTCGGCATCATCGGATGCCTCCGTGGCTTTGTCACCGCATTCCTGTCGGGAAGGACCTTCCGTGTCCGAGTTGGAAGGGAGCTGAGCGAACCCAGGGACATCACAGCAGCAGGTGTCCCACAAGGGTCAGTGCTCAGCCCCTTCCTTTTCAACATGGCACTGGCAGGATTGCCGGCATCACTCCCAGCCGCCGCCCGATTCCCGGCCCGCTGCTCCATCTATGCAGACGATGTGGCACTCTGGGTACGGGGACCGAGGCGGTCGATCCCAGCCATCAGGAGGTCGCTGCAGGAGGCCCTGGATGCGGTCGTCTCCTACCTAGGAGGCATTGGACTCAGGGTCTGTGCTGCCAAGACGGAGGCCCTCCTGATACACCCGGTGGCCTCGGCACGTCGGTACGTCAAGCAGCTGAAGGTTGGTGCCAAAGCACTACCATGGAATCTGGTCGTTAGGTACCTGGGGCTCACCATCGACCACCGGCTTACTTGGATTGCAGCTGCCAAGGCGACCATGACCAAAGTGCGCCGGTTCCAGGGGGCTATCAGCAAGCTTCAGCAGCATGGTCGTGGATGCACCACAAAGTGGGCTGTGCGGCTCAACCAGGCCGCAGCAACATCTGCTCTCCTCTACGCCCTCCCATTGGTGAACCTGTCTGCAGCCAGGAGATGCCAACTGGAGGGACTGCACAGGGGTGCCGTGAGGGCCATTCTGGGGCCCCCCAAGTATTCCCCAGTAGCAGCAACACTCGCCGAGGCCAATGAGTGGCCTCTCTCTCTCCGAATGCTCCAGCGAGCGCTGGGACACCTGGACCGGCTACACCGGACACCTGATGGCAGGGCCCTCCTAGAACGGCTTCGCAGCCTACCATCGTCACGGATGGGAGGGCTCTGCCTTCTCTACGAGCAGATGGTGACTCACCCACCAGTGGCGGTTCCCTCACCACCACCACACCACCGGCCACCGGAGGTCCAGCTCTCCCTCGATGGGGCTACAAAGCGCGGGACACCTGTGACCGCTCTGCAGCAGGCAGCATCCTGCAAACTCCAGGAAACTGGAGGGTCGGCTGCAGGTGTTCACCGACGGTTCTGTGATGCCGGATGGGTCAGCAGCAGCGGCGTGCGTCATCCCTGCCAGAGCCATCAGCAGGCAATGCCGTCTGCCGTTCCCAGCGAGTTCGACAGCGGCGGAGCTGGCGGGGCTTCACCTGGCGGTTGACCTCCTGGCTGAGGACCCTCCTGCACGGCCGGTTGCTGTGCTATGCGACAGCAAACCGGCGCTGCAGTCCCTTTCCAACTGCCATCGAGCTGGACTGACAGGGTCCCTCTTGACCGCGAAGTTCTCGGCGCTCGCCTCCTCCGGAGTGTCCGTCTCCTTTCACTGGCTGCCCTCCCATGTGAGCATAGCTGGTAACGAGGAGGCGGACACCCTCGCTAAAGCTGCCCACCACCCAGGAGTCACATTCACTCGATCAGTGGCGGCTTCAGACTACTCGAGGCCACGACTGAAGCAGCTTCTACTGGCGATCCACCCCGACCCGAGGGTGGCAAATGGCAAGGGACCTAAGCTGCTCCCCGAGTCTGGCCTCACCAGGCGAGACAGAGCCACCCTGCTGCGACTCCGGACTGGCTGCATATGGACAGCAGCCAGGCTTCATGCCAAAGGCCGCAGCGCCTCCCCCTCGTGCCAACGATGCGGTGACCCCGAGACACTCGAACACCTCCTCTGCGCCTGTCCAGCCCTAGCAAAGGAACGTTCGAAGGTCACCCGAGCCTATAGACTGCAGGGACTTCCTGCTGACTCACTGACCAACCTGCTGTTACCATCCCGCTACCATCTCCCCGCACTACACAGCCTCGTGGAGTTCGTGGAGGCGAGTGGGATAGCAGCATACCGCTGAGCGTACCTGCCCTCGCCGGTTCCTGCCGCCTCTGCTGCCTACCCATGTGCGGACGAGCCCCCTGAACTATCTTCTCTTTTTCTTTACCTCCTACTCCCCCTATCCCCTACGACGTTGCGCCGTGCTCCCTTATGGGCTGCAGAATTAAGCGTTTCTTCCTTATGTATAATAAACACCTCCTCCTGCTCTACAGTGCCTAGAATATATTCTAGGCCCTGTACCTGCTCCCCCACTGCGTCTCATGCGCGCAGCCCTGCCGGCCTCTGCCACCTGTGCCGCGGACTCTCTCTGGGCTCTCGCCCGCCTCTCCCCTAACAGTGTTGACAACGGCATTTAGCAGTTCCGTCACCTAGCCAGCGTTTTGACAGTGGTTGTGTGCGGTCACAGAAACAACGCGCACAACTGTCGTCGATGGCGGCGGCGTTTTGTCCGCGTTCCCACCGAATGCGCGCGGCGTTGGTGACGTATTTATGAAGAACGTGCCAACCTTTTCCCTACAATCTAAGGCGGTGTACCGTAGAGACCATAAGGACAGCGTCCCTGTGGTCACTAAATAATTGAAGACCACCGGATCAAATATATTTATCATTCTATATTAGTTCAAATAACCAATTACACCATCACATCCTAAAAGTCTTAATTGGAAATATATAATTCCCACCATAGTACAGCTTCGCTGGTCTTCCGTCTCCACCCCAGTGGAAGGTTTGACAGTTTTATTGCGATAGCAATTATATGGACCATGGTGTAAAAAGGAAGGTCATCCGACGGCGGCGCGAAGCGCGGCCACTTAGTGTGACTCTACGCACGCCGCTGCCGCAAGGGGCAGCACATGTACTGGGGGCCACTTTTTCACTCGCTTTGCTGGCGCGTTTATGGGCACGCGCGGCACAAGTGCTTTATTTCGATGAATATATGTCGTTCGCTTGCTTATAACGACTTTACTTGGTTGGAGGAACGTCCCTTTATATTTCTGCCGACATTCCGATTGACTCCGACGCGGCGAGCAGCGGTAAGCGCAGCGCGCCGTCTGCTCGAGCAGACGACGCGTCTCTCTCGTGTTCGAAATGACGGTATTTTCACTGTAAGTGGCATGAAACTTCTACCTGCTCAGGATTTGGCGTCTAAATAACGAAAAATTGCATATCTTTGGGTATGGGTGTTTAAATGTTGACGGATGTCGTAAATTATCCACTGTTGCGCCGCTTCTCCAAGGCCTCCTAAACACGTGCTGCCCCTAGCGGCGGCGCTCACTTCCGGTCACACGAAGTGGCCGCTCTCTCCACCCAGCGCGGGCGCGCCGTCGGAACACCTATCTTCTTACACCGTGATATGGACATTCAAAGCGGATTTCTGCCATCGCCGTTGCCGTGTGGTTCCGTATGACGTCAACGACCATCAAATCATCGCCGCGCGCCGTATGCTAAATGTGCGAGTGAAAGCACGTGAGGTGCACTTCACGGGGAGCGAACTCACGGCGGAGAGCAAACGCGTATTCTGCGCCGTGCTCCGTGAAGGGCTGCAGAATTAAACGTCTCTTTCCTCCTTTACAATCACCATATATATAGAGCAAACTCGACTTCTTCCGACGCGCGAAAGACCGTGGGGAGTGGGGGAGGGGGGAGGGAGGGAGGGAGGGGAGGCGACGTTTAGCTGTGGCACCAAATGCCTATTTATATAACAACGTTGGGAGGCGAGAAGGTGGTAAAGACTTCCGACGCTGCTCAATGCTTGTCCCGTTCTGATCTCGTCGAAAACCTCCTAGCCGCCCCCAGAGGTACCGGCAACACTAACCAACGCCGCGCACGTTTGATGCGAACGCGGGCAAAACGCCGACGGCGTCGACAACAGTTCTGCGTGTTGCCGGTGCTGCTGCATGTCCAAGTTTATATAACTGATAAAACTACTATCCTTACTCCGTTTAACTCTTTACTAATTTGCTATCGCAATTGATGCTTCGCCTTTAGGGTGGAACTGCGACAATTTCATTTCAGCGCTACCAAAACATGCGCTGTTTAATGAGGAACACCTCCAACTGGCGCATGTGCTACTAACCAGCGTAATTAAATAAGTACTTTATCACATACAGAAGCGCATCTGGCGCTTTACTCACTCATTATGCCAATAAACCGAATAAGGAATAAGTAAAGCATTTTAACTGCAAGCGCGTGCAGTTAAACCCTTTCAGACGCCACTTTATACTGTTCACTGAAACTTACTTTCCCCACATTTCATGCATCTTCAGAATAATAGAAAGTGTGCAGCTGCAGAAAAGATTCAGAACATTCGATTTTTTAGTGAGTTTTGTCAAGTTTAGAGAACTTGCACTCCATGAGAAAACTCAATACAATAACATCAAATATGAGAAGATACACTATTTCATGCACTGAAAAGCTTGAAAAGCAGTTATCCAGTAGCTTGAAAATTATGCCTGGTGCATGGCATTGTGAAAAACAATGAATGAAGACAATGAACATGTAACAACATACTGACACCAAGCAAAAACACCAAACCGTCTACCTTCCCACTCAATTTACTAAAACATTTTGCACACTTTATCCAAAATTATAGCACAATTCCAATCATAAGTATTTCAAGATATACGCGACACATTTGAAATATCATTCATTTTATCAGTGGTTTCTGCAGTAGATGCACTATCTTATTGTACACAATTGTGTACATAGCGTCTGAAAGGGTACGAAGTCTGAATATACGCTTGCCAAGAAGCAGATCTTCCCTATATGTTTTGGGCCAGCGTAAAAGTTGGCTTATATCTTTATATCTGCACTGATCACGACGTAAATTTCAACAAATGTCGGCAATGACGTCCCATCAGGTATTTCTTATAATGAATAGAACCTATCCTCGCGTCATAAAGCGGCGTCAGAGGAGCGGGAAGAACAGGAAGTGCTATAGCGCTATGACGCACATATATCAACAGACCGCCAGAAGGTTCAGCAGCGGCAGTTGTGAGGTCATTCGTATATCGTATGTACATGAAAAATAAGAAAATAACAATTAATGGGAATACCTTATAAAGGCTATCGACATCGTTTAGGACAAATACCTGGAAAACATACTTCATAGAAACGGAAGGTCATTTTGCCTGATTGGATTATAGTCGCTCTTAAATATTTTCCAATTGAATGACGAAAACTCGGCTCGTACCTAAAATTTGACTTCACCTATTACCTTTGAAATTGGTAGGGCAAGCAAATCGCGCAGCACCATTATTTTCGGTATGCATTCACAGCGAATGCTTCATCTTCAAACTTACTTATTAATTGCCATTGACTTCGACCACGATTCCATTAGCTGTTATATGCGCATTAATATTCTGCGAAAAATAGCACCATTCCTCTTACCCTGACCACCTTGAAAAAGAACTATCGCAGGAAAATCCTGAGTAGACATACCCAATGATGTGAATCTGCTCTACTACAATACTACATAACATATCATGTTCACATACACATAATACATTAAAGCAAAGTACAAATAGTTCAACTACAGTTGCAGTATTTGGCGTTCGGTGACGGCAGGTACCATGACTTCAATACCTGCTGTCGAGCTGAAGAAACATAAGCAATTGTGGGTGCAATATAACAAGTGCAGAGACAGCATCATTACATCATACTAACAAGTTTTTCTATGTTCGAAAATGCAACACAATAACAGCACTAGGACGAAACTGCTGATAACCGCATGGCGCTGTGTGTCAAACGGAACTTTTATTAAGCAAAAATGGCAATATGCGCACAGGAAGAGTCCACACTTGATTGGAAGGCGCAAGTTGGTGCAAGTTAGCAAAGCTTGTTAAACAAAATAGCATGGTTTGATAACTCAAGCATACATCAATATATATAGGGTGTTTTAGAAAACATTTTTAAAATTGTTTAGAGGTTGCCTGTGGCAGATAGCACAATTCTAGTCCATGAGCTGGTCTACTCGAAAAGGCGGACATTACTTGCACAAAAAATTGAAATGCATAATCAAATTATTACCAAAAATTCACTAATTAAGTGTTCACTAATTCTCTTATTTCCTATATTGCAATTTACAAATTCTAGCCGTGGATTTCTGAAAGCGGATTGACTTAGAATGAATTCTCAGAATGACACCAATTTCGAGATAATAATTCGCCTACTTTGCCGAGAACTGCATTAGTTTTCAGTTAATTTGTGGTTCAATGCATAAAACGACATTTTGTTAAGAAAGTAACCGGAACGCTAATGCACAAAGTAACTGGAACGCCTTGCACACGCCTTTGGTGCCTCTCAAAAAAGCGTTGCTTGCTCACGCCAGCGAGTCGTCGCACAACAGTTCAACTGTACCCCACCGTCACCGACCATTTCGGGCCGAGAGTGGCTTGTTGTCAAAAAAAGGAGTTCTAGACAAAATGTGTCACGTGTTTTTTGGTGAAAGGGGCGATTACAGTTTATTCTGCCGCACTAACATGAGCCCGGGAAAAGATCACCATGTTTATGTATTTATTATTTATTTAATTGTTAGATTTTTGTTTGTTTGTTTAGATACATTAAGGCCCTGTAAGCCGTAACATAGAGGCCGGGAGGTGGGGAGCAAACAATAATCACTTGACGACTAATAAGTATTGTGGGTGACTTGAAAAACAAAATACAGAAAACGAACAAGTGGCTCGTACGGCTTAGTTAGCACGGCCTATGAAGGAAGCTCGTGCTCAGCTTCGTAGACATGATGGGACGGAGAAGACGGTGTCGGGTCACGGCAGTAGCGGCCTGCAGAATCCGTTCACAGAATATTGCTCCAAGCGTCCAACCAGGCACGCAAACCACATGAAGCTACTTCCCGTAGCCTGGGCTTGGCGAACGTCACAAAGACGCTGATAGCAGGCCAACACAGCGGCTGCAGAACCGTGGCCAAGCTCCGGATGGCAAACGCCAATCGGTTGATCGAAGAGCGGCACACAGCCCGTATAGCATATACTCAGTACCCATGGCGCAGCTAGCTAAACACTTGCGTGAAAGGCGTTCATTGAAAGTGGCAGCTGCCCAATGTCATTCTGGCACAGCCGCCTAATGCATCTAATCCGTCCAATGTGTCTAAACCTGCTGATTCACCCCGCTGTATTCATGCCTTTCAAAGGGACACTAATGAGAAACAGGAAGTTCAGCTGGAATAAAGGAGGGACTTTCAGGAATGCGTGCAGTTTCTCTCAGTTTCTCTCAGTTTCTCTCACCCCAGATTTGGCGCTGAAGCAGTGTCATCGCGGATTTCATTGCTCTCAGCGAATCAGAATGCGCCATGACACGTCACCGCTTGCATAAACGGCCGAGGCGCTGACTGCATCATGGCTGCATGGCCGCTTCGTTTGCGTTCGCCGCGATTGATACCGTTGCTGCCGCTGAAACTTGCAACGAAAAGCTCGCCAGGGAAGCAGGACTGCATTTCAGCGATATTCAGTGAAACTAAGCGCGAAATCATCCTCCGTGCTCGAGCGGTAGGTGTTTCCGCTTGCGATGGCGGTGAGCCGCCGCCGGCGAGAAGGAGAGCTTCGTTTTCGTCGACGGAAGGCGAGGCGTCCGGTCAGCCAGGCGGCGATGTTCCCGACAGAACAAGCGTAGAAAGTTGCGCGCGTACTCGGTATGGTTTTTTATGTCTTTTTTTCATGACATTCAACACTCACCGAGCCGCCAGTTTGCTGCTGCAGAGGAATCAGTAGAGGATTTGATGAAGGCGACATTGATGAGACAGCTGCTCGAGAAAGGACTGGCATCTTGGGCACGCCAAGATACTTTCCGAGTGCGGGATTTTATGCATAATCCGAGGGCGCGAAATGCAGAGAGAACACCATCAGTTTCTCTGGCTCTGTTGCCGTTTTATCATAGGCAGAGCACCGAGCCATTGCGAATGCCGGGGCTGTTGATACAGCCCTAAACACTGCACACACGAGGCATTTTCTGGCTGTATCCCGCGAAGTCAACGTTTTTCGAGCCACGCAACACGCAACCAAAAACTGCAACACTGCAGAGCGGAACAGGCGCGCGCGATGATGCATGGAGCAAAAATGAAACTACAAGGCTATCACGATCAGGTGTAGCGCCATGCCATTTTTTATTTATTTAATTTTGCGCTAAACTTGTAGTTACTCGCTTGAAACGGTTTAAACAGTTGGCAAATGCTGTTTATGTACAATTAAGGTGTAGTTCATTTTGCGTTTTATTAACAGCGATAAATCGCTCTCTACCAATCGCGACCGGCCTGCGTTCATCTCCGACGTGCAGCGCGGCAAATTCAAAGGAGCGTCAGCAGCTATCCTTCAGTTTTCGCTATTTTCTCGCTTATTAAACATCTGTTCGCCGTAAGAATGGTATGGCTGTGATTGTGAAAGGATAATTTACCATTAAAGCTCAACTTCCGGTTTCTCTTTAGTGTCCTTTTACAGGTAGGCCTAAAATTCTTCGATTCATGGTTCGTTGCTCGGTCCTTCTTCCCAAGCTTTTTTGTTAATCTCATAGCTTCTGCTCCGTATGTCAGTACCGGTAGAATGCAATGATTGTACACTTGTCATTTCGCAGACAGCGGCTAACTGTCGGTCATTCGTTGCAAGCAATCTTTAGTCATGTGTAAATTTTGTAAATCGTACTCATAATACAAGTTTTACTCTCTTCGTGGTACAGTTTCAACATCACAAAGAGTGGACACTGAGGAAAAAGCTACCTTCTGCATGTTGAGAAACGCAGTGCGCCCGTAATTCACACGTCGTGCGGACAGATGCATTTTAAACACGATACGGAGAACAGCAACACCAACGAGTGTTTGCCAGCGATATTAAAATGCTCTCAAACCGACTTAATTTCATCGTTCAAAAACAAAAGCAAAGTAGATACAATTTAAAAGACTTATGTAACATAGACACTTCCACTGAAATACGCTAGCACCAGCAGGTCAATAATACAAGCATTTCTTAAGTAAATAAAAAATGACATTTACAGCACTGATCAGCCAGAGGAGGTCAGAAATGTTATTTGCATTAAAAACATTAGGGTACCTGTGCAACTCAACATTACGTAATGGGGTTTCAAACTGTTTAATGCTACCTATGTGCTGTAGTTTATATCTTGTTCTTGTTCTTGTTACCTAATGAAATGGTGCAACCAACTGTAGGGGATCGGCCATGAATCGGGTGGTGAAAAAAACAGTGTTATAACTGGAGGAAAATAAGTTGAAATGAAATAATTTTGTAAATGGGACTTAACGTGCATTCTGTTATAGATATGAATGATCAAATATCCAATTATTATATAAAAAGTTTCGCGAGTATATTAGGTATTAAGAATAATTGTAGCATGCAATTCTTTTAGTCTCACGCAGAGAGATCCAGAGGGCTTTACAAACGATCCTGTGGCTGTAGTCCAGTACGGTAGCCCGAAAGGACACAATTGCTGGAAGAGGCAAGTTCAAGCCAAGGTTTTGGAAGAGTTCTTTTGAAAATCATCTCCTTTGAATAATATATCGGCGGCTTGTCAAACAAAAATGTGTCTCAGAGATTCACTCTGATTGCATAACAGGCGCGTGGGAGATATAGCCAGACCAGACCCGTGGAGGTTTAAAGTTCAGTGGGGGGACTCGGCACCGTATTTTCGTCATCGTTACTTCAATTGTCTACTGGAACACATTTGCTTGTTCCTAAGAAAATTCCGGGAAATCAGATGTTGTCAACGATAACCTCGCGAATTATTTGCAGTAGTATATTTCCTTGATATATGTAAGCTGACGTTGGTAAAATAAAATGGGTATTATGGGACCATTGTGGGATGCTGCTGCGAGTTTACGCAACATTCCTACTGCACGTGCTCACTTTGAGGTCATGTGATCTAATGTGGACCCAAATTAAGATTTTAGTGTATATTACACCGAAATATTTAAGTGAATTTACCTGCGGGATTCTGTCATGTCGATGAATAATCGAAATTTGCACTGGAACCTCTGAAGGAAAATTGAGATGGCGCTTTTTCTGATATTAAGAGAGCGAATGATGCCATCAAGCCAGAATTCTATGCTACTCATATAAGAAAGTAGAGTTTGGTACAAAGCCTGTAAATCTGCCGATGCTGCAAAAGAATGCAATATCGTCTGCTTATACGTACACAAGCACATCCTGTCGCCAAGGAACAGTACTTAGTAAAAAATTAGATACCTATGACGACAAGAATGATCCTTGGGGTAGATTCTTTACTGTGTATACTTTGTTGAAGACAATCCGCGTTTAGAGCAATAGAATTCTCAGCTCTTTAAAGATTCCTAATGCCACGCGATGAAATAGTTTGATAGACCTGCATTCTGAAGCGCTTACATGCTCTACACGGTCATACGCTTTAGTCATCTCTAACGTGACTCTGGGAGCATGTTTTTGATAACATCGAGCTGGTTGAATAGGACTTTCTAGGTCGACGTGGACACGCCAAATCGAACACCCATGTCTGAAGCCAATTTGGCATGGGCTTAAAATCATGTTTTCTATCAGCCAATCATCTATGCGGTCGTCTATGATTCTTCGATGAGTTTTACTAGGTTAGATGTATGAGACACTGACCTTATGTTATATAAGATTTAACTGCCACCTTGCTTTATTAATAATGGGGTTACTTTTGGAAGTCTTCATTCCAGAGGAATACACGAATTTTTCATAGAATAGTTTACCTTAGTAAGCAATGGGTGAGGCGATATCTTAAATAAAGTTTTTGTCATTCTCGCAATAATGCCATCGCGACCTGGCGCTGAATTAGGCAGGTGGCTTAGTATACTTTTTAGCTCCGAAACTGTAACTTTTTATGAAATCTACACCATGAGTAGGCGGCGTAGTGTGATAGGGCAAAGTCGACTTAAAGCAGCAGTATAGACCTTTAGGAACATCCTCCAGTACGTTGGCCGATTCACCACGTGTTCAAACCACAGAGTCGACGTTTATTTGTGCCGAAAGGAACTTTTTCATTCTCAGAAATCAAAAGAGAGATTTTTTGATTGCGGCCTTTGAAGTAAGGTCGAGCTGCTTACGATCAAAGCTATCTTTAGCATTTTCAACCGTCCTTCAAATGTTGCTGCCGCGAAAGACAGCTTTGATTTGATAGTCTCTCCTATTTATAGGACACTGGTTATGACGTAGTTTTCACAACGCTACTTTTCTTATCCTGTATTCACGTGAGCACTCTGGGTTCCACCAAGGGTTAGAAGATCCGCATTCAGGGGAGTGTACAGGCGAACTGAGAAATTTTTTACGGAATCGTTAAATCAGAAAATAGTTTGATGGCCTTTTCTTCTTCATTATCCTATTTCTGGTTATATGATACCATATGTAACATCTTTTTAGTGGGCTGAAGTTAACAAACGTATTTGAATGCCTAGTAACTTGAGTCAACGGGCATCTAAGCTGAAAAAATATAGGAAAATGGTCACAGCTTCAGCCCGAGTTTATAGCAGACCATGTGGAGATAGACAAGTTAGAGCTAGCGATAGTGACATTTACCGCGGAAAGGCACTGACTGCAAACATATGTTGGTGTTCTTGCGTTAATACATGATAAAGTATTGTTAGCAGGCCAATCCAACAAATGTTTACTCTTTTAATCTTTGTTGAAACCCCGTGAAGTATGATGGGAGTTGAATTCTGCGGCTAAAATTATTTTTCTACAGGAAGTAATTATTAAATCGAGAGCAGTAGTACTCAGAATGCTTCCAGGGAAATAAACATTAACTAATGGCAGTGGGATGCGGCCTGGGATAGAAATCTGTATTGCTAGAATTTCACGTTCTAAGTCATAAGCTGGTGAGCCATTTAAGCTCGGTGGCCAATGTTTGAAGAAATAAATATAGTTAAGCCGCCACCACGAGAGGGATGATCTAAACGAAATGTACGGTAGCTTTTCAGGTGAAATGTCTTTTCTGCTAATAAACAGGTTTCATGCAATGCATTGATGTCAGGGGAGTGTTGGGTACAGAGGTAACGCAAGTCAAAAGCAGCGGAAGCAATAGAACGGCCCTTCCACTGTAATATTTCTAGCTTACCTATGTTCAGCATAGACCGGCCGCAGTAAGTGCGTTGTCTGGGATGCTATCCTTCAAGAAATCTTTTTTTAGAAACGTTCTCTTTCTGGCACTTTTTTCTTCATCTTGTGTAACAATGTAGGTTCCTGCGGTGCAGGGGATGCATGGCGTTTAAGAGCACGGGAGTCAAGCTCCATATGGGTTTCTTGCGAGCCACAAGCTGTGCTCTAACCTGATTCCTATTCTGCATAAAACACAAGAGTGGTCTCGTTAGGCCGAATGTTAGAAGGACCTTAGTTCGTTGTTTCAGCATCATTCGCATCTAAAGGCATTGTAAATTTAGAGGTCATGGTTTGGCGGGCAACCAGCTGAAGGTGTTGAATCATTTCCGTGAAAATCGGTTGTGCCAATGATTGCGATAGGCTCACAAATTTATTTTCATTGACTTTTTCATTGCACTCTACTGCCGAAGCTATGATGTAAAGAAGCGGTGAGTGTGCACGCGTATGTGATAGAAGGAGAAAAGCCAGCAATTCCGCTTGTGACGCTGTGACATGCTGGATCGAGCTGCGGGATTTGGTGAGAAGCGATCGTGTTATTAGCAGGCCGTTCCCGTTCGTGCGCCTGTTTCCGACGCATGATCGTGGCCGTTTGACACTGCGAACCGTTTCACTGGTGAGACCCCTTCCTGGTGTCTTAGTGTACCCTCTCGGGGGACGGCTGGATATCGGGCGATCATTGACCTAGGCGCACCAGAATGATGTGTGTTTCTGATGTGATGTCTGCCAGCCAGGCAAATACTGCCTGGTCGGCTTCTGTTTCACTTAATGGTTATCCAAATGAACGTCTCTTGCACAGCGGACTGACCAACGTTCATGTGCATAGCTTGATAACTCAAGCATATATCAATATATACAGTGTGTTTCAGCAAACATGTTTAAAATTGTTTAGAGGTTGCCTGTGGCAGATAGCACAATTCTAGTTTATGAGCTGGTCTACTCGTAAAGGGGGACATTACATGCGCAAAAATTGAAATGAATAATCAAATATTCACCAAAAATTCCCTAATTAAGTGTATACTAATACTCTTATGGCCTATAGTGCAATTTACAAATTCTAGCCGTGGATATCGTAAGGCGGATCGACTATTAACGAATTATCAGGATTACACCAATTTCGAGATAATAATTCCCCTACTTTGCGGAGAAATGTGTTAGTTTTCCAGTTAATTTGTGGCTCAATGCATAAAACGAGGTTTTGTTAAGAAAGTAACTGGAACGTTAATGCACAAAGTAACTGGAATGCCTTGCACACGCCTTCGGTGCCTCTCAAAAATGTGTAGCTTGCTCACGCCAGTGGGTCGTCACACAACAGTTCAACTGTACCCCATCGTCACCTACAATTTCGTACCCAGAGTGGCTTGTTGTCAAAAAAAGGAGTTCTAGACAAAATGTGTCACGTGTTTTTTTGCTGAATTGGGGGATAAAAGTTCATTCTGCCGCACTAACATGAGCCCGGGAAGAGATCCCCATATTTACGTATTTATTATTTATTTGTTAGATTTTTGTTTGTTTGTTTAGATATATTAGGGCCCTGTAAGTCACAACGTAGAGGACGGGAGGTGGGGAGCAAACAATAATCACTCGATCACTAATAACTATTCCGAGTGAGTTTAAAAACAAAATAAAGAAAACGAACAATCGGCCCGTGCGGCTTAACACGGGATATGAAGAAAGCTCAAGCTCGGCTTCGCAGACTTGATGGGACGAAGAAGATGGTGTCGGGGCACGGCAGTAGCGGCCTGCAGAATCCGTCACAGAATATTGCTCCAAGCGTCCAGCCAGGCACGCACACCACATGAAGCTCCTTCCCGTAGCCTGGGATTGGCGAACGTCGCAAAGACGCTTATGGCAATCCAACACAGCGGCTGCAGAACCGTGGACAATCTCCGGATGGCAAACGCCAATCGGTTGATCGAAGAGTGGCACATAGCCCATATAGCACTTTAACAGTACCCATGGCGCACCTAGCTAAAGCACTTGCGTGAAAGGCGTTTATTGAAAGTGGCAGCTGCCCAATGTCATTCTGGCGCACCCGGCTAATGCATCTAATCCGTCCAATGTGTCTAAACCTGATGATCCACACCGCTGTATTCATGCCTTTTAAGGTAGGCCTAACATTCTTCGATTCATCGCTCTTTGCCCGGTCCTTCTTCCGAAGCTTTCTTGTTAATCTCATAGCTTCTGCTCCGCATGTCATTACCGGTAGAATGCAATGATTTTACACTTATCATTTCGAAGACAGCAGCTAACTGTCGGTCATTCGTTCCAAGCCGTTTTTCGTCATGTGTAAATTTTGTAAATCGTGCTCATAATACAATACAAGTTTAATTCTCTTCGTGGTACAGTTCCAACATCACAAACAGCGGACGCCGACGTAAAAGCAGCTTTCTGCAGGTTGAGAAACGCTGTGCGCCCGTATGTCACAATTCGTGCGGACCGACGCATTTTAAACACGAAACGGAGAACAGCAACACCAACGCGTGTTTGTCAGCAATTTAAAATGATCTTAAACCGACTTACTTTCATCGGTCAAAGACAAAAGCAAAGTAAATACAATATAAAGCACTTATGTAACATAGACACTTCTATACTGAAACACGCTAGCGCCAGCAGGCCAATAATAGAGCCTTTCTCAAATAATTAAAGAAATGACATTTACAGCACTGATCAGCTAGGAGAGGTCAGAAATGTTATTTGCATTAAAAATATTAGGGTACCTAGGTACCTCAACATTACGTAATGGGGTTTCAAATTGATTAATGATATCTATGTGTTGTAGTTTATTTCTTGTTCTTGTTACCTTGTGTAATGGTGTAACCCTCTCTGAGGGATCGGCCATGAATCGGGAGCTGAAAAAATTATTATAAATAGAGGAAAATATGTTGAAATGAAGTATACTGGTAAATGGGAGTTAACGTGTACACTTTTACAGATATGAATGATCAAATATCTAATTATTATATATCAAGTTTTGCGAGCATAATAAGTATTAGGAATTTTAGCATACAATTCTTTTAGTCTCACGCAGAAAGATCCAGAGGGCTTTACAAATGTTCCTTTGGCTGTAGTCCAGTACGGTAGCCCAAAACGAAACAATTGCTGGAAGAGGCAGGTTCAAGCCAAAGTTTCGGAAGGGTTCTTCAGAAATTTTTTTTCTTTGAATAATCTATCAGCGGCTTGTCAAACAAAAAAAATGTCTCAGAGATTCACTCTGATTGCATAACAGGCGCGTGGGAGATATAGCCAGGCCAGACCCGTGGAGGTGAAAGTTCAGTAGGGGGACTCGGCACCGCATTTTCGTAATCGTTACTTCAATTTTTCTACTGGAACACAATAGCTTGTTCCTAAGAAAATTCCGGGAAATCAGATGTTGACAACGATAACCTCGCGAATTATTTGCACTAGAATATTTCCTTGATATATGTAAGCTGACGTTGGTAAAATAGGTATTATGGGACCATTGTGGGATGCTGCTGCGAGTTTACGCAACATTCCTACTGCACGTGCTCCCTTTGAGGTCATGTGATCTATATGTGCACCCCAATTAAGCTTTCTTTATAGGGTATATTACACCTAAATATTTAAGTGAATTTACCTGCGGGATTCTGTCTTGTCGATGGATAATCGAAATTTGCACAGGAACGCTCTGAAGGAAAATTGGGATGGTGCTTTTTCTGATATTAAGAGAGCGAATGATGCCATCAAGTCAGAATTCTATGCTACTCATATACGATTGTAGAGTTTGGTACAAAGCCTGTAAATCTGCCGATACTGCAAAAGAATGCAATATCGTCTGCTTATACGTACACAAGCACACCCTGTCGCAAAGGAACAGTACTTAGTAAAACATTAGATACCTATGACGACAAGAATGATCCTTGGGGTAGATTCTTTACTGTGTATACTTTGTTGAAGACAATCCGCGTTGAGAGCAATAGAATTCTGAGCTCTTTAAACATGCATAATGCCTCGCGATGAAATAGTTTGATAGACCTGCATTCTGAAGCGCTTACATGCTCTACACGGTCATACGCTTTAGTCATCTCTAAAGTGACTCTGGAAGAATAGTTTTGATGACATCGAGCTGGTTGAATAGGACTTTCTAGGTCGACGTGGACACGCCAAATCCAACACCCATGTCTGAAGCCAATTTGGCATGGGCTTAAAATCATGTTTTCTATCAGCCAATCATCTATGCGGTCGTGTATGATTCTTCGATCAGTTTTACTAGGTTAGATGTAAGAGACACTGACCTTATGGTATCTAAGACTTAACCGTCACCTTGCTTTTTTAATAGTCGGCTTACTTTTGCAAATCTTCATTCCAGAGGAATCCACGAATTTTTTACAGAATGATTTAGCTTAGTAAGCAATGGGTGAGCCTATATCTTAAATAAAGTTGTTGTTATTGCCGAAATAATGTTATCGCGGCCTGGCGCTGAATTAGGCAGGTGGCTTAGTATACTTTTTTAGCTCCGAAACTGTAACTAGTGCGAAATATTCACCATGAGCTGGCGGCGTAGCGTGATAGGGCGAAATTGACTTAAAGTAGCAATATTGACCTTTAAGAATATCTTCCAGTACGTTGGCCGATCCACAGCGTGTTCAAACCACAGCGTCGACGTTTATTTGTGCCTAAATGAACTCTTTCATTCTCAGAACGCAGAAGAGTGCTTTTCTGATGGTGGCCTTTGAAGGAAGGTCGAGCTGCTTACGATCAAAGCTCTTTTTTGCATTTGCAATCGTTCTTTTAAATGTTGCTGCCGCGAAAGACAGCTTTGATTTGATAGTCTCTCCTATTGCTAGGACACTGGTTATGACGTCGTTTTCATAACGCTGCTTTTCTTAACCTGTACTCGCGTGAGCACTCTGGGTTCCACCAAGGGTTAGAAGATACTCATTCAGTGGAGTGTACAGGCAAACTGAGAGATGTTTATGAAGTCGGTTTAATCAGAAAATACATTTATGGTATTTACTTCTTCATTATCCCATTGCTGATTAGATAATACCATGTGCAACATCTTTTTTAATGTGCTGGGGTTAACAAACGTCATTGAATGCATAGTATTTGAGTCAATGGACATCCAAGCGGAAAAAATATAGGAAAATGGTCACAGCTTGAGCGCGAGTTCATAGCAGACCATGTGGAGATAGACAAGTTAGAGTTCGCGATAGTGAGATTTATCGTGGAAAAGGGCTGACTACAAACATCTGTTGGTGTTCTTGCGTTAATGCATGGTAAATTATTGTTAGCAGTACAATCCAACAAACGTTTTCTGTTCTAATCTGTGTTGAAAACCCGTGAAGTAGGATGGGAGTTAAGTTCCACGGCAAATTTTTTTCTTTTCTACAGGACGTTATTGAATCGGGAGCAGTAGTAGTCAGAATGCTTCTAGGAAAATAAACATTAACTAATGTCAGTGGGATGCGGCCTGGGATAGAAATCTCTCTTGCTAGAATTTCACGTTTTGAAGACAAAAGCTGGTAAGCCATTTTAGCTCGGTGCGCAATGTTTGAAGAAATAAATATTGCTAAGCCGCCACCACGAGAGGGACGGTCTAAACGAAATGTATGGTAGCTTTTCAGGTGAATGTCTTTTATGCTAATAAATAGGTTTCTTGCAATGCACTGATGGCAGGAAAGTGTTGGGTTACGCAAGTCAATAGCAGCGGAAGCAATGGAACGGCACTTCCACTTAATATTTCTAGCTTACCTATTTGGAGCTAAGCCCGGCCGCAGTAACTGCCTTGTCTAGGATGCTCGCCTTCAAGAAATCTTTTTTTTAAATGTTCGCTTTCGGGCATTTTTTTTCTTCATCTTGTGTAACAATGTAGTTCGCTGCGGTACACGAGATGCATGGTGCACAAGAGCACGGGAGTCAAGCTCCATGTGTTTCTTACGAGCCACAAGCTGTGCTCTAACCTGATTCCTATTCTGCATAAAACACAGCAGTGGTCTCGTTAGGCCGAATGTTAGAAGGACCTTATTTCGTTGTTTCAGCATCATTGGCATCTAAAGGCATTGTAACTTTAGAGGTCACGGTTAGGCGGGCAAGCAGCTGATGGAGTTGAGTCATTTGCGTGGAAATCGTTTGTGCCAATGATTTCGATAAACTCACAAATAGATTTTCATTGCCTTTTTCATTGCACTCTACTACCGAAGCTATGATATAAAAAAGCGGTGAGTGTGCATGAGTATGTGATAGAAGAAGAAAAGCCAGCAATTCCACTTGTGGCGCTGTGACACGCTGGATCGAGCTGTGGGATTTGGTGAGGAGCGATCGTGTTGGTAGCAGGCCGCTCCTGTTCGTGCGCCTGTTTCCGACGCACGATCTTGGCCGTTGGACACTGCGAACCGTGTCACTGGTGAGACCCCTTCAGGGGACGGCTGCATATTGGGTGGTGATTGACCTAGGCGCACCAGAATGATGTGTGTTTCTTCTGCCGGCCAGGCAAATACTGCCTGGTCAGCTTCTGTTTCACCTAATAGTTATCCACTTGAACGTCCCTTGCGCAGCGGACTGGCCAACGTTCATGTGCATGGCTTGATAACTCAAGCATATATAGATATATATGGTGCGTTTCAGCAAACATTTTAAAAATTGTTTAGAGGTTGCCTGTGGCAGATAGCACAATTACTGTTCATGAGCTAGTCTACTCTAAAACACGCACATTACTTGAAGATTAATTTGAAATGCATAAGGAAATAATTACCAAAAATTAACTATTTAGGTGTTTCAATAATTCTCTTATTGTCTATATTGCAATTTACAAATTCTAGCCGTGGAGCTCGCAAGGATTGACTTGGAACGAATTCTCATGATGGCACCAATTTCGGGATAATAATTCCCGGACTTTGCGCAGAAATGCATTAGTTTTCCAGTTAATTTGTGCTTAATTGCATAAAGTGACGTTTTGTTAAGAAAGTAACTGGAACGCTGAATGCACAAAGTAACTGGAACGCCTTGCACACGCCTTAGGTGCCTCTCAAAAATGCGTAGCTTGCTCACGCCAGCGAGTCGTCGCGCAACAGTTCAACTGTACCCCACCGTCACCTACTATTTCGTGTCGAGAGTGGCTTGCTGTCAAAAAAGGAGTTCTTGACAATATGTGTCACGTGTTTTTTAGTGAAAGGGGCGATTACAGTTTATTCTGCCGCACTAACATGAGCCCGGGATAAGATCACCATGTTTATGTATTTATTATTTATTTAATTCTTAGATTTTTGTTTTTTTGTTTAGATACATTAAGGCCCTGTAAGCCATAACATAGAGGCCGGGAGGTGGGGAGCAAACAATAATCACTTGACGACTAATAAGTATTGTGGGTGACTTGAAAAACAAAATACAGAAAACGAACAAGTGGCCCGTACGGCTTAGTTAGCACGGCCTATGAAGGAAGCTCGTGCTCAGCTTCGTAGACATGATGGGACGGAGAAGATGCGTCGGGTCACGGCAGTAGCGGCCTGCAGAATCCGTTCACAGAATATTGCTCCAAGCGTCCAACCAGGCACGCACACCACATGAAGCTCCTTCCCGTAGCCTGGGATTGGCGAACGTCACAAAGACGCCGATGGCAATCCAACACAGCGGCTGCAGAACCGTGGACAATATCCGGATGGCAAACGCCAATCGGTTGATCGAAGGGCGGCACATAGCCCGTATAGCATATACCCAGTATCCATGGCGCAGCTAGCTAAAGCACTTGCGTGAAAGGCGTTCATTGAAAGTGGCAGCTGTCCAATGTCATTCTGGCGTAGCCGGCTAATGCATCTAATCCGTCCAATGTGTCTCAACATGCTGATCCACACCGCTGTATTCATGCCTTTTAAGGTAGGCCTAACATTCTTAGATTCATCGCTCGTTGCTCGGTCCTTCTTTCCAAGCTTTTTTGTTAATCTCATAGCTTCTGCTCCGCATGTCAGTACCGGTAGAATGCAGTGATTGTACTCTTATTATTTCGAAGACAGCGGTTAGCTGTCGGTCATTTGATCCAATCCATATTTAGTCAAGTGTAAATTTTTAAATCCTACTCATAACACAAGTTTATTATCTTCGTGGCACAGTTTCAACATCACAAAGAGCGGACGCCGAGGAAAAATCTGCTTTCTGCAGCTTGAGTTCACACGTCGTGCGGACAGATGCATTTTAAACACAATATGGACAACAGGAACACCAACTCGTGTTTGTCAGCGATTTAAAATGCTCTCAAACCGACTTACTTTCATCGGTCAAATACAAAAGGAAAGTAAATACAATATAAAACACTTATGTAACATAGACACTTCTACTGAAACACGCTAGCTCCAGTAGGTCAATAAATCAAGCATTTCTTAAATAAATAAAGAAATGCCATTTACAGCACTGATCAGCTAGGAGTGGTCAGAAATGATATTTACATTAAAAATATTAAGGTACCTAGGTACATCAACGTTACGTAATGGGGTTTCAAACTGTTTAATGTTACCTATGTGCGGTACTTTATTTCTTGTTCTTGCGTTTGTTACCTAATAAAATGGTGAAACCCACTCTGGTGAATCGGCCATGAATTGGGCGGTGACAAAAGTGTTATAACTAGAGGAAATTTAAATAAGTTGAAGTGAAATAAGTATCTTGTAAATGTGGCTTAACGTCTATACTGCCCAAATATCAAATTATTGTATAAAACGTTTTGCGAGCATTAAAAGTATTAAGAAGAATTTTAGCATAGAATTCTTTTTGTCTAACGCAGAAAAATCGATAGGATTCACAAATGCTCCTGTGGCTGTAGTCCAGTGCGGTAGCCCGAAAGGAAAGAATTACTGGAAGAGTCAAGTTCAAGCCAAGCTTTTGGAAGGGTTCTTCGAAAATATGTTCCTTTGAATAATGTATCGGTGGCATGTCAAACAAAAGATATTACAGAGATTCACTCTGAGTGCATAAGGCGCGAAGGAGATATAGCCAGACCATACCTGTAGAGGTAAAATTGGAGAGGGGAGACTCTGCATCGTATTCTCGTAAACGTATTTAACTTTCTAATGTCGTCAAAAGTCTCTTATGCGTAGCTATAAAAAGTAATGCCAATATACAGGGTGTCTTAGCTATCACGCAGCACGATTTAAAAAAGAGGAACGGCGTTACGCGTAGCAACCCTAGTAGTATTGTTTCCAGTGCAGTGGAGTAGCCGCCAGCAATTTTTTTCGTTGCTGAGATTTATTTAGGTAATTGTAATTAATTATCCAACTTGAGAATTACTGCCCTAATTGTCAAAGTGTCAATGAGAAAATTGTAGAGCGACATGAAAAACTACTCATACAGCTTTGTGTTGCGCAATACGCTCCACATAAATGGGTTTTTCCGAGTGTGAAAGGAGCCCGCGAATACACGCAGAATTGCCGCGCGACAGGCCGCCAGAGGCACTTTGCGTGTATTCGCAGGCTTCTTGCATGCTCGGAAAAACACTTTTATGTAGCACGTACGGAGCAACAGGAAGCTGTATCGGTAGTTTTTCATGTCGCTCTACAATTTTCTCATTTACAGTTTGATAATTAGGGCCGTACTTCTCGAGTTAGATAATAATGACAATGAGGTAATTAAATCTCAACAACGAAACAATTACTGGCGGCTACTCCACTGTACTGGAAACAAAACGCACTAGGTTCGCGTCGCGTAACGCCATTCCTCTTTTTTATATCGGGCTGCGTGATAGCTGGAACACGCTGTATATTATACTTACCTTATAATATTCGATCATTACCTTAACTTTTTAACTGTCTTTTCACTAAAGAATATGTTCTAGCTACGTCTTTAGTACCAGAGAAGAACTACAGGTGGCACGCGTGCTCTGTTATGAAAGTTAAACTGTAGTTTTTGTGAATTATTCTAATGTAATGTTGATTCCATGTGAGCATCGAAATACCAGATATGTGTTGGTACGAAAAACACATGCATGCGGTACTTAGCTCAAAATGTTTTTCAAGACATTGCTCCGAACTCATGCAACATTTTCAATGCTAACCGGTGTATTTTGTCGTTATAGATCTATCAGGTCCATAGGTCTAATGAGGTCAAAAAATACAGATGGGTGAACACATAAGCGATTGCGACGCGATGTTTTCAGTTACGCTTCATATGTACTGTTGTGTGCTCTTTGTAAGTGATGTGGTGTGACCTGACAAGACTTTAACGGCAAACGTTGTTTTTTTTTTACACCGAGAAGTTGACTCCGCGAAATGTAGATGACGCTGCCGTGCCTGCAAAAGCCGCCATTACAGGACGTATGGGCTACTATGTGAGTTTCGCTACCATGCCTACATATACTTGACGCAAAGCACGGATATCTGTCTCGGACAGATAGCTGGCGCTTGGCCGCGCCCTCGCATTCCCACGCGGCTGGCTACGTAGCTACGGCAAGGTACTATCAACCCTAAAATAGGGCAGATTTATGTCATTGCGAAACTGTCCTTTTTGCCTCACGTTTTGCGCTGACCTAACGACTTTAAAAATAAAACAATTTTCTTTATCAATATCTCAGCATTTCAACGCACTGCCCATAGCAAGGTTTGAAACGATGTCTGTGAGAATGGCTGGAGTGAGCCGATTCGAGCGCGTGCTTGCACGCGTTTCTTGTAGGTTCAAACCATATTTTTAAACCTCCTTTGTTCAAACGGTCATTCGTCGTGAGGCGCGGCAAACGCAACGTGAGCCAGCGCAACAATTCGCGCACCGGCAAGCGTACATGTAGTTTGTCCTTAACGTGTTTCGCGGTATTCAATTACCACTTCATCATGCCACAGTAGCTTAGTTGTCGTGGCACTGCGCAGCTCAGCTCAAAGTCGTCGCTTTGGTGTTGGCCACGGTGACCGCATTTGGACGGTGCGAAATGCAAAAATGCTCGTGTACTCGCACTTAGATTGATGGCAGAAGAAAAAGCCTGAAGATCAAGGCTGTAGTGTAAGCAATGCCGCAGTAACATAATGCCGCGGGCCTCGTAATCGGAGCGTGCTTTTGGCTCGTGAAAAGTCAGAATTTAAATATTTTATTTGAAGTGTTCCGCGATTGTCTTTACTTGAGGAGGGGTCAGATGGGCGTTGGGGGGGTGCCATCTTTTCCAGAAGGTTCAACGCGTAGGTCAGGGTAGAAACTGATGGCGGAAGAAAAAGCTTGAAGATCTTGGCTGCAGTGTAAGAAATCCATCCCGGACATAAGGACGCCGCTTGGTTTGCTAGCGCTACAGAATTTCATACGTCATAGGTGACACCTACACCAATCAAAACAGCCAACGTCTTATGTTACATACCAAAGGGATCAAGCACGACCGCCCACAAATTTAGAAAAATCAAATTTAATTTTTATCTTGCATGCAAAGTTCAATGCTCGGATCTGTATTGGTTCATTGGGATTCGTTCATATGAATTAAGTATTGATCTTTTTTATTCCTTGTATTCCAGGCAACCTTTCTTGCCCTTTGGTATGTCGGCGTCGTAGCCCTATGACGCATATTCTTGCCCCTGTACATGAATATTTTTCATTTGTTTTTTCAGCGCCACTGCTGCCGCTTCGTCTACTGACGCAAAGACAGGTTTCATATATATTTTATTTAAAATGACAATGTTCGACACCTTGAAAATATTTGGTGATACAATAAAATACCAAATCATAAATTGCCTAGCAGAGTTTCATCACTATGAAGAAGAAAATCACTGAGAGGCCTTCGTGGCGACCGTTTTGCTTATATTTTCATGCGTGGTCTATGTAGATAAAAGCGAAAGTTACTGCTGAACAAATGCATTTTATCCAATTTCTGAATTGGCCAAGCAGACGTTAACACCTACAGCGGGAGCTCTTGTGAAAATGCTTCGCTCAACCCATGTGTACTTCTTGTGCATGACTGGTAAGTAATTTATCTCAACCGCTTTTGGATCAATTTATCTCGTGGATCAGGTGGAGATATTGTAAACATTTACTACCTGATATTACATTTCACCGCTCGGTTGCCTGTGGGGCTATGCTATGTCTGTGACAGTTGTACGAGAAAATGCCAATGTACATGGACAAATTTATGCAGAAATCATGAAACGTAGCCATCAGAATGCGAACGGCTTTCCTAATTCAGCGGCAATGTGTTGTATTCCCTGTATAACTGAAATTTTTTTAATGTAGCAGGGAGATTAGAAATTCATTGTGTCTGATGCTTTAATGACCTTGCGCCGTTGGCGCCCATGTATTTATTGCCAATCATTATTCGCCACGATCCCCGAGTTTCTTCCTGTGGTCTCAGAACTGTAACCAACTTAGGCCAAGCTTAACTATACCTTCCACTGCAGAACAAAAAGAAGGATAATAAGTGCATTAGCACATTGAGTGATTGCGCTGCGAGTACTATCACCATGATGTCATTGGACAGATGTCGTCAGGTGATCGATTACCGCCATAAATGATCCGCGCCGAGACAAAGCAAACGCGTAGATGACACAATCAGTCACAATCACCGCGCAAGTCAGCGAAGCATGGGCTGGGCATTTTCAATTTAGCGCAGTTCAAAAGAAATAAACTTTCTTGCAATTCAAAGAAGTGAGAAGAAATGCATGGGGCGGGGATGCCGCGTACGGGTGCGGGAGCTGTCGTGAGTCTGTGGAAATACATTTTCAGGTACCAGCTCACCCACATTTCAGGTTTGCTGAAGTACGCTTTGCAATACCGAACGCACTCCCAAACTGGAAGTACGACAAGGATCACCGTGACATGGGCTTGCACGGATAATTTTTTTAAATACATTACACACAGGAGATGCATTCGCCTTTAGACGGCGCAGACTGCCCATTTTTATGTCGAACAAATATACACTGATTGTGAAATACCCAAGCCGGCACTGACCAAAATAAAGGTAACAATAGCACAAAATACCGAGGTTTACCAGACGTCAGTGCACTAGATACAAGCGTAACACATTTACTTACACTAATGGCGCCTAGTGACATCCGACTTTGAGAGGCAAGCCTTCTTATGAAAGAGCTTTTGAAAGAAGCATCGAAAGGAGTGTTGCGTGCTGCTGAATTGAGAAGCTTGTACAATTCACCGTAGGATTTAGCCATGAGGAGTTCTATTTTTTTTCCTTTTTTTTGGAGGGGGGGGGGAATTGCGAGTTTTCAGAAAGTGTATTGTTGCTTGTTTTTACTTGAAACAAAACGAACGTTATTTGCTCCGGTGCATCCGAACGTTAGTTGTAGCATGAAAATTAATTTCAAGTGGATGCGTCTTGCAAACTCACCGGCAACAATTCGTAAATTGCAATTTGTGTCGTAATGTATTTAACAAAGAAGTTCATTAGTAATTTTTTGGTAATTAGTTGAATATGTGCTTTCATTTCTCGTGCTGCTAATGTCCGCCTCTTCGAATAGCCCAGCTCAACAATAAGAATTATGATAACGGCCACAGGCAATTTATAAAGATTCCATAAAACTTAAAAATGAACACCCTGTATAGCGTAATATGCTCAGGCGCGCTTCCATATCTATTGCACACAGAGATATCAACAAATGTATGTGCTATGGGGATCTTGTTCGGCAACTCTTCTAAACTTTTCCCACAAAGTTACATGTGGCTGGCTTAAATACGGCGATTTTCAAACGTGAAAGAAAATGAACACTGAATACACAATCGAACAAAGGATGATAAATTTTTGCAGGCATTTAATTATGCACAAACGCTTGGAAACTGTATGTATCTTTACTTTGCTTCAGGTTTTGTCAGGTAACATTATTGCTTTCCCTTGATATGAGTAGTTCATAGCAGTACATGCACTGTATATTTGTGCACTGCGCTTGTTATGTTAAAAAGCCTTTTTTGCTAAGTTGGTGGCTTTCCTTTTAACATTTTGCAGCAATAATTGCGATAGCTTGGATGCACATAGCTGAAGCAGGTAAGTTCAAATTATCATATACCGAATTTAAAAACCTACTGTAGAGCAATTTTCATCCCACGTTTTGTCCTTTTCATGTCCTTTTCAAATTTCTCTGAACTCATTTGTAGAAGTAGTGAATTTCCATGGTTTGTTTTAATTACAATATGATGCAAATGTATGGCGGCAACGTGCAAGCAAGGAGCTGCTTTACTCCTGCTGTTGGGCGCATATAAAAAACCTGCTTCGTCTTTACACTTATGGTTCAACCACTGCGATCGGGTGGGTGGGATCAGCAATCTTTCTTGCAAAGGCCTCTATTGGAAAGCTAGAAACAGCATGTCGTGTAATATCAGTAGCTGAGCAGCTTTATTATTTTGGTAGAACAGTTGTAATTAGGGAGGAGGCCTTCTTCATCTCAGTCAATTATTTTTACACATCCTACATCGTTAAGCGCGACGATACTGGTGCGACGACCATATGATAGTAAACCTTTAAAGCTTGTCCACCACCTCATTCAACAAGGACTCGACACGACGACATCAAGCAGGAAGAACGCGGGCCAGTATATAGGCATATCAAGCAACGCGGAGACTGACTGCTGCAAACTTGGAGAGAAAGGCTTGTTGTTGCGCTATATACATCCGTGAAGCAGACGATGAAACGGATGGCTCCTCGTTTCCCATGTGATGCCACGAAACCTTCGTCGGTCCCTCATCAAGTACTGCCATGACAGTGCGATATCTGGTCATTCCTCGGAGCTAAAAATGTACGACAGGATGAGTCATTCAGTAACACGACCGTGAACGAATCGAGGTGTACTCATCTACCCTCGCTTAGGTCCAGTCGGCGGAAAATCGCAGAAGTTGGCGAAAATCTCTACACCAATCAACAGAGGAAGTTTAGCGGAAGACTTGGATACCTACTTTTGCAAGGTGGATCAACTTTTTTGGCACTTACATGGACAATTCCTAGTCGCCACGCCGATCGGCCATTGCCTCCGCCGCTACCAAGGCGGACAGGAGTGTAAGCCTAACGCGCCGATGAGGATGACCGGAGGTCCCCCGGAACGCCTCGATAGCACGTTCAGCGCCACAATGGATGTCATACGCGTGGAAGGACAAGATATGCAACAGGAGGACTTTACCAAGGACGCGGGATGGTGTGGAGTTCGCAGAAGAAACATCAAGAAACCACCCGAAGGCAGTTCAGGCCCGACGAGAACCATGCCAAGAGACGCAGCTGCACTAACTCGCACGCCTGCGGACAGCAAGTGGAAAGATGAGCGAACCATATGCAGAATTATCAAGGCAAGCCAAATACCTCATCTGCCGACAGAAGACCACAAGGTGATCGTGCGATCACGAGGAGCCCTCAATGTTTCGGAGCACAGACAGGCACGTATATACTGCTGCCTGAGAAAAGCCACTGGCGTTGGCCGTGAAGAAGAAGAAGAAAACAGCATATGCATAAACTGCAAGCAAAGTATCATAGTAGTCAGCACGCCGTCCGAAGAGCGAGCCAGGTGGTGCGGAGCCATCAGGAAGATCCATGTGGGAGAGCAAGAACACGAAACCAACGCCAACAGAGCGGCATCGGAAAACACGTTTAAAGAGTCATAAAAGGGATATCCGAGGAAGAAAGCTCAGAAGATAATATAGAGAGCCTAGTGGCAGCGAGAAACCCAAGCATATTACATGCGAAGAGGATGGGTGACACAGAAAATGTGATCATACTCTTCGACGGACTTCATTTGCCGAGATACATGAATTACGGAGCACTTATCGTCCCGCGCTCGCTTTAGCGAAAGCAAATTGAAATTCGCTGCGAATGCGAGAGGCTGGGACACAGAGCGGATGTTTGCCCCAATCCAGACAAAAAAAAAAATAGGCAGAGAATGTGGCGTGGCGAAACCGACGCAAGAACATCAGTGTGAAGCAAAATGTCAGCTATGCGGGCAAGGTCACATCTCGCGAGAGATGCTGCAAGGAAAAATACAAGATACCGTTTTTGGTCCGGCGAAAGTGCTGGGAGCGATGAAGAACAGAAGAAGCAGAGGCCGAAAGACTCGACACCATCAACGACTACAACAAGAGAGCTGGTGAAGCAGCGGGCAAGAACACCTACGGATCGGAAGGACAACGAACCGAAGGCTCACTCCCGGGACTACGCGGGGGAACAGTCGAGAACGGCCCGGTTCCAGATCCAGGTCGAGAACCCGGTCCAGAACCCGTTCAACCCGATTGAGATCCAGTACAAGATCAAGATCGCGACCCACCCGAGGAGAGCCAGGTGAGCTGGGCACGCGTGCTCTCTGGCACTGTTGCAACTACCTACGCGGGCGGAGTCCGCCTTAGAACATGAAATAACGCAGATCAGACAGATGTTACAACAAATAACGCGAGAAAACGCGACGCTAAGGGAGGAGATAAAAACGCTGAAATAGGTAAACGCAAAACTTAAGCATCCAAAAAAGAATTAGATAACCCGTAACACACCCACAGCTAGTACGGCGTCAACACCAAATCAAGCTCCGCCGACGCCAGTACCCACGCCCATAAGTGGAGAGACGCCACCCCGTAAGCGAAGGGTGTATAGCAGCAATTCATCCAGATGCGCGTGCATCTACAACAGGAGATAACGCAGATACGAGTGGAAATGTCGCAGTGGTTCGACGTCATCAAGGGTAGAGTAGTGCAGCTGGAAAATGTTTCGAAAGACGCCAGACCCGATCGGCCGGTGAAGAGCAAGCCGTACAGTAGACCACCTGCAGCTGAGATCAGCTGCACGGACTCGAGTAACCAACATGGCGCAGTGTAATGAGTACACGCTTTGGCAGTGGAATTGTCGTGGGTTTCGCCCTAAGACACACTCCACCGTAGCGTGCAGAAAGCCACAAAAACGTTCCTGAAGAGGTAGGCATGGAGGAAATGAACAGAAAACTCCTGCACATGTGGGAAGCAAAACAAAGCTTACAAAAGCGCTGGAAAGGTCACAAGCACAACCGGCGCCTAAGGAAAGGAATCGTATAGCTCGACAGAGAAATAGAAGACCACGCGAAGCGGCTATCTCAGCAGCAGTGGGAAGCCACGTGCACTCTAATGGACAGACACTTCGGAATGTCCAAAACTAGGAACATACTCCGAGGCCTCCTCGACCCAGAAGGCACGAAAACAACCCAAAGACAAAATCTGCAACTGATACTACAAAGCCCCGCAGGTACAGAGGTAGAACTCCTACGACATCTACGCCAGATATACATAGGAGATTCAACAAAGATACGACTGCCAGAGTACCAAGGGAAGGATAACGTCGACCTCGACGCCCCCATAACGGAGGATGAGATTCGATACGAACTCGAACGATTTAATCTGAAGTCCGCCCCAGGTCCCGACGGTGTAACAAATAAAGTACTGCGAAACCTAGACGACGAATCCGCCAACGCTCTCACAAAGTACACAAACGAATGTTGGGAGAAGGGGATCATACCCCCGCAATGAAAAACAGCCCAGATGAAATTGTTACCGAAACCTTGCAAAAAGCCACACATAGAAAATTTGAGGCCAATCTCATTGACGTCCTGCATTGGAAAGCTAATGAAAAAGGTTGTTCTAACGCGACTCGGCAAATACATGGACGATAACGGGCTATACCCACACTGCATGATCGGCTTTATACCGAAACTCTCGACTTAAGACGTCATGCTGCAATTAAATAACCAGATCATAGACGCTGAAACACACTCCTTGGATACAAAAGCCATCCTAGGTCTCGACTTACAGAAGGCTTTTGATAACGTCACCCACGAGGCCATATTGCGCAACTTGCAAAACCTCGACGTAGGCCAAAGAGTATACGACTACGTAAAAGATTTCCTTGCTAAGCGTAAAGCCATAATCACAGTCGGGAATGCGATATCCGAGGAAATAGAACTAGGCAACAAGGAAGCACCACAAGGTTTGGTGCTTTCCCCGTTCCTATTTAACGTGACAATGATCGGCCTGCCCGCAGAACTGGACCCCATCAAAGGACTTCAGGACAGTCTGTATGCGGACGACATCACCGTATGGGTGATGGGCGGAAGTGATGGCTACATAAAAGCAAGCAGCCAATGCGGTAGAGAGATACGTGGAAAACGAGGGCCTAAAATGTTCTCCCCAAAAATCGGAGGTACTACTCTACAGACCTACAAGCAGAGGACGCAAGCGTAATCAAGAGCGACCCAGCATCACAATCGCGGTAGGGGTTCACCCAATTCCCGAGGTACAACACGTTAGATTACTGGGACTCCGAATATCTGAGAACGGACATAACGGAGAAGCAATAAGAATACTGGATAACAGCACCCAGCAAACCATCAGATTGATTCGAAGAATCGCCAACAAGAACGCCAATGGCCAGCGTCATAATCAGTGATTCTTAAAGTGTGCTTCATAACTTCGCTAAGGGAAGGGTCCCCAAAGAGGCGCTAAGGATCATATGTAACTTTCAAGGAGAGCGTGACGTTCATGTCATATTGCCGCCCGCCCACTCCTCCCTCCCGGGCAACGAAACCGCAGACATCCTTGTTCTAGAGTTAGCGAGCCGAGCTGGGGCCCGAGTGCGGAGAGAGACCGCATGATCAATTATAATGAAATTACTACAGATTAGGGAGGCAGCATTACCCCCTACCACACTACTGATTCAATAAACAGCAGGCGGCAGAATGGCGCCTACTACAAACACCTTCCCAAACCCGATCGCTTATAATTATTGTTATCCAGAGCTCTACTCAGATAAATGCAAAGACTGCAATCAGCGGGCAGACCTCACACACATAATCTGGGCTTGCCCCAACATACTGGAGGGGCCAAACAAGAAGTATAGAACGCGGAGCAGTGGGAGACCACGCTCCTTAGTTCAGACAGCGAGCAGCGACTACAAATTATCAGGCAAGCCGAAGATGCCGCTAGGACCCACTGGCCCCTGGCCGCCATCTCAGGGAGGGGAGATAAATTCCTCTTACACTTGCCGTTTACAATTAAAATTGTTTCTCTCTCTCTACTAGAAAACAAGACCGAGCGATTGACTTCCGTACGTCGAGCTCACGTCCACGCAGACAAAATCGCCCTGCAATATTGGAGCATGTGACGTCACGGGCCTTTCCACATAAGCCCTCACCTAAACCACTTGTTGCTTGTAGTGACAGACCACCCACTTCGTCAAGTCATCACTTGATGAAGTAGGTGGAATTATTCTCCTTGTGAAGTTATCTCATAAAGTCTGGGAATGCCTTCTCGTTTCGACGGTGGCAATGCGTTGTGTAGGTATAGTGTCACGACTAAAGAAGACAATGAAGGTATGGACACGAGCGCAAGCTTCTCTCTCTCCGAAGAAGTTAAAGTTGGAGCGGACAATTATTGTCGGGCCTTGAATAGAGAGCCTGTGTTTTGCTGTCGCACCACCGTCGTTCTGTGTGCCGTTCTTCGCATCCTGCGACACTGGTGGAGGTGCTGGGTACTCTCTGATGCCCGGAACTCCTGTGCGGAGTGCAACGCCCAGTTCAAACCCGCAATCAGTTCCTCCAGTGGACACTCCTGTCCACCGCTACAGTCGCCGACTACGGGGCCTCAGCCCGGAGGTAATCTTCTTGGAGAACTCCCCACCAACCGGACCTCTACCTAACGAGATGGCAACCGCAGGACCTTCTCAGATGACTCTGCAGCATCCTCAGACTCCCGAGACATTCCATGGTGATGTTTACGAGGACGTCGATGATTGGCTCGCGCAATACGAGCGAGTCGCCAAGGCGAATCGGTGGACTGCAGAAGAAAAACTCTCACGCGTCTACTTCGCTCTGGCGGACAGCGCTCGTACGTGTTACGAGAACCGGGAAGCCACACTGACTTCCTGGAATGAGTTTCGACAGCAGCTTTCCACCACCTTCGCAAACAACGATCGTCGCGATTCTGCCCACCAACTAATCGAGTTGCGCATCCAGAAACCGAATGAGAGCATCGCCATGTTTGCGGAGGACATGACCCGCCTGTTCCGCCGCGCTGACCCAGAGATGTCGGAAGCAAAGAAAATACGCCATCTGATGCGAGGCGTCAAGGAACAACTTTTCGCCGGTCTTCTTCGCAACCCGCCGACAACCGTTGCGGAATTTATCTCAGAAGCTGCGTCCATCGAACAAGCACGGCAACAACGTTGCCGACCCTTCGATCGCCCAAGCAACGCGTCGAGCAACGTTTCTGCTCTGGCTGCCGGCAATGAGCTTCGTGAGCTCATCCGGGAGGTTGTTCGTGAAGAGATTCGCAACCTCCTTGTGACCCCGCAGGAGTCAGTCGGGGCTTCTGTAGCAGAGGTTGTGCGACAAGAAATCAGGCAGGCATTCTCGTTGCCCGAATCTCTAGCGGTCCAATGGTCTCTCAGCTACGCATCGGCTGTTCGTCGTGCTCCTCCAGCAGCAGCCTACAACTCACAACCAATGGCTCGTCCTTTCAACGAGCCGCCATCCCCGCCGTACAACGCGCAGCAACTGACCACGCAACCTAGTATACCTGTGAAAACATCGCCTACTTCCCTCTGCAGACCACTGCAGCTTGGCCTCACAGGACGCCCACAAGTCGACCATTTGTTCGCAGGACGGAAATGTGGCGCACCGTCGACCGCCGTCCTTTGTGCTTTCATTGTGGAGAAGCCGGCCACGTTTACCGTTTTTGCCCGTATCGTGACCCCGGATACCAGAGCTTTCCACCCACCTTTTTTCGAGTTCGCTTCGGAAACAGGCGCTACAGTGACGATGTTTCTCCGGAAGGACATCCATTCACTCGTCGAATCCGCTCTCCGTCACCTGCACCGAGCTCTTCGCCACAGGGTCACAGTTACGCCGATGTAGTCAGGGGCGGCAGGTAGCCTAGCCCTCGTCGGGGAAACTAACAGAAGCGACCTTGGCGGGGGGGGGGGGGGGTAGGTTGCCGACCGTCGAAATGCTTCAACACCCCCGACACTATCTGTGCAATCGGACAACATGCCTCTGCCGACCCCAAGGGAAGTCGTAACTGCCGACCTCGCTGTTTTCATAGACGGACACCCAGTAACCGCGTTAGTAGGTACTGGGGCCGATTTCTCAATAATTAGCCAGAAACTCTCCGATAGCCTTAATAAAGTCAAGACGTCATGGACTGATCACCACATAAGAACGGCGGGAGGTCAATTGATGACCCCTACAGGCAAATGCACCGCCAGAATTGATATTCGTAACTCGACGTTTGTTGCAACTTTCGTTATATTGCCGGAGTTCTGCAGAGACGTGATACTGGGAACGGATTTCCTGCACAAATACGGCGCTATTATAAACATTCTGGACAGTTCGGTCACGTTTTGAATGAATGCAGATTTGGCCATACCCTGTGACGATCAGCGACGTGAGCATTTACGTGTCTTCGATGACAATGTGACCATCCCTCCGCACTCAAGCGCTCTTGTGCCTGTAACATGCGACTCGCCAAGGTGTTACAACATGATCGCCGAACAAATTCCTGGTCTGCTGTTTAGTCATGGCGTATCAGTTGCAAGAGGTGTAGTTGACATCACTCGCGGACAGACGGACGTCCTACAAACAAACTTTAGTGCTGAACGCCAGCAACTTACAAGAGGTATGGCAGTCGCGTATACGTGGAAGAGCTGAATGAGGTTACCGACTGCATGACTGTTGAACAAGACGATTCCCCCGGTCTGCCGAACGTGCCTCTATCCATTGATGTCCGCCCAAGTTTGCTACCTAAACCGAAAGACAGACTCCTCGAGCTTATTGATGAGTTTCGGAACTGTTTCTCTTCGACGTCCAAAGTTGGCCAAACGCCACTGACCAAACATCGAATTATTACAGACGAAACGGTCAGACCCATACGGCAAAACCCATACCGGGTGGCAGCGGGAGAACGCGAAGCGATAGAAAACCAGGTACAGAAAATGCTTCAAGATGACGTTATTCAGCGGTCGAAAAGTCCTTGGGCATCGCCGGTAGTGTTAGTCAAAAAGAAGGATGGCAGCTTGCGTTTCTTCGTCAACTACCGCAAACTCAACCAGGTCACTAAGAAGGACGTCTACCCTGCTACCCCGCATAGACGATTCTCTCGATAGACTACGGCATGCACACTACTTTTCGTCGATGGATATAAGGAGCGGCTATTGGCAAATAGAAGTAGACGAAAGAGACCGCGAGAAAACAGCATTCGTGACACCTGATGGCCTCTATGACTTTAGGGTACATCCCTTCGGCTTGAGCTCCGCGCTGGCAACATTTCAGCGGCTAATGGACACCGTTTTATCAGGACTCATGTGGCAAACGTGCTTAGTATATCTAGACGATGTGATTGTATTCTCTGCGACATTTGACGAGCACTTGAGGGGACTACGTGCTGTTGTTCAAGCCATACGGTCCGCCGGTCGCACGCTTAAACCGGAAAATGCCATTTTGGCTTCGAAGAGCTTCTTTTTTTAGGCCATGTTGTCAGTAATGAGGGCGTACGGCCTGATCCGGAAAAGATAGCTGCCGTTGAACATTTTCCTGTGACATCCGACAAAAAGGCAGTGAGACGATTTTTAGGCTTATGCGCATATTACCGGCGTTTTATTCAGAACTTTTCTCGCATTGCGTCGCCGTTGACACGCCTCACCAGAGAAGACGTAGCATTCGTATGGGATGAAGATCAGCAGAAAGCATTCGACGAGCTACGGCAACGCCTTCAAAGTCCACCGGTCCTGGGACACTTCTATGAAGACGCCCCGACAGCAGTTCACATCGATGCCAGCAATATCGGCTTAGGAGCTGTACTTGTGCAGTGGCAAGACGGCGCTGAAAAAGTAATAGCTTATGCAAGGAGAAGCCTTTCCCGCACAGAAGGAAATTATTCCACCACAGAAAAGGAGTGTCTTGCGGTGGTTTGGGCGGTGATCAAATTTCGCCCAGATTTGTACCGCCGCTCGTTTGCTGTTGTCAGTGACCACCACTCACTGTGCTGGCTGACGAACTTAAAAGACCCATCAGTACGATTGGCGCGATGGAGCCTTAAACTTCAAGAGTTCGACATGACTATTGTGTACAAGTCAGGAAAGCGACATACGGACGCCGACTGCCTTTCTCGTGCCCCATTCGAACCTGCAAGTACAGAAGATGACGACGCTGCAGCGTTTGTTGCGGTTGTCAACACGACCACGCTTGCACAGCAGCAACGCGAAGAGCCAGAATTGGAGCCCATTATTAGATTCCTGGAGGGTCGCGCTATTACTGTGCCAAAACGTTTTGGAAGAGGACTTCCATCGTTTTGCTTACGCAACGACGTCCTCTATAAAGTGAACTTTTCTCTGAATGGCAGCCCCTACTTGCTCATCGTCCCACCATCTCTCAGGAATGAAATATTGCAGGCATGCCATGATGAAGCAACATCTGGCCTATTGGGCTTCACACGAACGCTTTACAGAGTGAGACAAAAGTATTACTGGCCAAGATTGAAAGCGACCGTTCAACAGTACGTCCGTACATGCCTTTTTGCCAGCGGCATGAAAGTGCCAGCCGTCAAACCAGCAGGCTTCCTCCATCCTATCGAAGTACCCAGAACTCCATTTGCACAAGTCGGAATGCATCTGCTAGGGCCATTTCCAACTTCTGCTACGGGACACCGATGGATTATCGTAGCCACGGACTATCTCACGCGCTACGCCGAAACCAAAGCTCTGCCGCGGGGAACGGCCAGTGAAGCAGCTCGATTTTTTATAGAGAATGTTGCACTGAGACATGGCGCCCCCACAGTATTAATAACTGACAGAGGAACTGCATTCACAGCCGAGCTATTGGGCACAGTTTTAAGACTTAGTGGCACATCTCATCGGCAGGCAACGGCGTACCATCCGCAAACGAATGGACTCACGGAGCGCCTCAATAAGACACTTGCGGATATGCTTTGCATGTATGTTGATGTGGAGCATAAAAACTGGGACGAGATATTGCCATATGTCACCTTTGCGTACAATACGACTCAGCAAGAGACAACGAGGATGACACCGTTCCGCCTTCTCCACGGTCGCGATGTCACAACCATGCTCGACGCAATGTTGCCGCATGAACATGGATGCGATGGCGTCGAAACTGATGCTGACTACATCACTCAGCGCGCTGAAGAAGCCCGACAATTTGCACGCATACGTATTCGTCGGCAGCAGGAGTACGATGCAGGGCGCTATAACCTGCGCCACCGAAGAGTCTCCTACGAGCCTGGAGAGAGAGTTTGGGTCTGGACTCCTGCTCGCCGTCGTGGCCTTTCAGATAAACTACTGAGGCAGCACTTCGGCCCGTATAAAGTCATGCGACGTCTCTCTGATGTCAACTATGAAGTCGTTTCCGATAGTCCACATTCCTCAAGGCGTCGACGGCATACACCGGAGATTGTGGACGCCGTCCGGATGAAGCCTTATTTGTCCGAATGAAATCACTGCAGCGTACGCGTGGACAGATCCTGTCGTCGTCACGATAAAGCATCGGGACGATGCTTTCTTAGAAGGGAAGTAATGTCACGACTAAAGAAGACAATGAAGGGATAGACAGGAGCGCTTCTCTCTCTCCGAAGAAGTTAAAGTTGGCGCGGACAATTATTGTCGGGCCTTGAATATAGAGCCTGTGTTTGCTGTCGCACCACCGTCGTTCTGTGTGCCGTTCTTCGCATCCTGCGGCAACATTTATTTAGTTCTAAGCTCATGGAGGAAAGAAACAAAACAGGAGAGCCCCTGACATCCCATTTTTGAAGCCTGAAGTGCAGCCATCTTGGTGTAGCATCTCCCTTTGCGCGTCTAATCAGCTCTCCGGAGCAGATAGGCACGAGCAGGGCGCTAGCTTTGAACTTGCATTGTTACCAGCCACCGGAAATGCGTGCAGCTGACGTGCGTCAAAACAAAGCCTACGAAACTTCTGTAGCAATTTTAGTGAAGCAGACGCGCTCCTGTGTTTTTCTGTGGCACGTTGAAGGAGACGACGAAGACCCCCGCCGTGATTGCTTGTGTGTATCTGTTGCTGTCTGACACTCACACTCACAGAGCCAAAACACAACATTCAAGCTCACACTCCAAAGTCAGCTTTTCTCGTGAACAAAAGGTGCTGCGGGAAAGTCACCGGCGGAAAAATCTTATCACACTTTTCAGAGACCGAGTGCAGCAGCAAAAGCTTGAGGAGCGCGGTTGGTATGGCAACGTTGACATTTGGGTTACCCGTCCCGGTGCTCCTTTGCAAAAAACAGCACGTGACTTCCGCCACACTTAATCCAATACTTCCGTGCTGGCCGAGGCCTCTCCTGGGTTTCCTTCCTCCATGGCTAAACGTAATACCGTCGACAGTCATCGTGAAATGGGTTCCACGAACTTTTTGCTGACTTGTGGTAAGAGGAAGTTGGAATCAGCTATCGAAAGGCAAGGGTAATTGGAGATCGCTCGGAGAAGCCTTCGTCTTGCACTGGACATCAAAACAGACAGCAGCTGCTTATGCTGCTGCTGATGATGATGATAATGATGATGATGATTAATAGTTCTAAGATTAATAAAGGGCAAGTGGGGTAAGAGAACGAGAGTTTGATTACATGCTGGAGTAGCCCTCGACATTAACAAGCACTGAAGTGGAGACCAAAAACATTTACAATAAGACTGTCTTTTGGAGATAAATGGCACCCTTTAACCCCATCCAATTATTACATGAAACATTCGCAGTCACATTCTCCTCGCCATTACCCTCAAGGTTACATTGCTTCCCACTACAACGGTAAACTGGTGAGTTGCACGGTTATCAGAGCTCCGGCAGGGCGGCTGCAAATGTGCTTTGAACGTCGTTATACTGATTTATTAGCCCCGACCTCACTGCGGTTGTTTCACCAAACTGACTCTCCAAGGTGCTGTGTCCTTTTTAGTGTGTTACCATGCTTAGAGTATTTCACGCACTTTTCTGGGGATATGTATGTATGTGTAGCCCGTAATAGAATGTGTATGTACGTATCTGATCGTTTTCCCGCCCACCTGGGTTAACCCGAGTCCATGGTGGAATAGGTAGCGCATTGGGCTGCTGCGCTAGACAACAGAGTTCGAAACCAACCATAGGGGGGAACGACGAGCTCCATCGAGCGCGCACATGGAATTGCAAAATTCAGTGAAAACAACAAACGACCCGTTGTTGTTAAACTAACGCACTTCAAAACTAAAGAAAGTATCTTGGGTTGTGTCCGCAAGCTAAAAGACTCAACCTACGTCATCAGAGAGGACTTTGCGGCCGCCACACGCCAAGGTCGTTCAAAACTGCTGCAATTCGTCCGGCCCGAAAACTGTGCTTTCGAACTCAAACTCGACAAACTGCACGTAGAAAACAAATGTTATTTCTATGACGCCTCTTCAGTTTGTGTTAAAGAATTTTTGAGTTCAACTGTGCCCTTTTCTAACTGTACCAATACACTGGACGTAACAGCTGCAAACGGCAAATGACAAGGTCCTAATCTTTGTGTGAACTTTCCACGCCGCCGAACTTCATCGTTCAAGCTCTTTAACATTGCTTTCACCAACATTCGCAGCAAAACACGCAAGCGTGATTAGATTAGCAGCTTCATCGATGACACCAGTGCCGACAGTATCATGCTAACCATAACATGGTTGAATCCAGATATCGCAGATCACGAGGTTTTGCCTGCTTATCAATACTTCACCCTATATCGCCATGAGAGGAGTGGTAAGAGAGGACGTGGGGTCCCGATTGCTGTAAGAAGCACATTGTCATATTCACTTATCTTCCACGATGATCACCCTGAACTTTCATTAGTCTGCGTACACAGCACATCGTCGAAATTGGTCCTTGCTATCTGCTACCGGCGCCCCGATAGACAGCCGTCCTTTGCTGATCACCTTTCCAAGAGCCTTACTAAAATCAAAACGCAGCTTCCCAACGCACCAGTCTACCTCTTCAGTGACTTTAACTACCCTGGCATCAACTGGACCTTGCTCTCCGTCCCGAACAGTTCACCGTCCAACGAAGCGCAACAATTCCTCGACCTAGTACAAGACTTAAATCTGCAGCAAGTCTTAACACACCCTACTAGAGGCGAAAGTATCCTGGACCTTTTATCAACATCCAATCCTGATGATGTTACTGGAATCAACACGTTACCAGGTATATTAGTGACTATAATCTCCTTCACATGTGTATTTCCCTCCCAATCAAAAAGCGATCGCCTATGAATAAACTCATTGTTGAGTACAAGAGAGGAAATTACGACGCTATTAACCATGAACTTGAAATTTTTCTCGACAGTTTTGAACACTCATATCCAACTCAATCCGTTAATACTAACTGGAAGTTATTCAAGAACGTACTTCTCAACCTAACAAATAAGTACATACCAACAATAACTGTTAAATCCGATTCTAACAACCCCTTGTTTTGCGAACATCTCAAGTCTATCTTGGACAGGAAAAATTGTCTATATAGAATGGTATCATGCAATAACAATCTACAAACGTGGGAAAAGTACCGGCTGAGTGTTACCACATATCTTAAATAATTAAAAGACGCAACAAACAAGTTTTACTCATCCGACCTTCTTTCAATACTTCAATCATACCCTAAAAAATTCTGGCGTCTACTGTCCAGTAAATCACGCACCAACACCACAGATCTTGTTAACTCCAACGGTGAGCCAATTAAAGTGAACAGTGTGCTGCTGCCCTGAACAAATATTTTTCATCAGTATTTTGTAGCCTGAGAAACTTTTCCGATGAAACCGCGGCCACTTCCCCTTAAACGAAACGCCCGTAATAATCATTACTTTCCAGGGCATACATAACCTAATTAGTGGAATTAAACTATCTTCATCTGCTGGCTGCGACCAAATTAACGGCAAGCTTCTTAAAAATACTATTTCACCATCAGCCAAAAATTTGAACTTAATATTTACACAATCATTAAACTCAGGAGACGTGCCCGACGACTGGAGAAAAGCGGAAATAATCCCTATTTTCAAAACAGGTTACCGCACTAACTTTATTAATTGCCGCCCGATTTTCCTGAGAAGCATTTCTTCCAAACTACTGGAACACATAATAGCGTCCAATTTAATGACTCACCTAAAATCAATTAATTTATTTTACCCCCACCAGCACGGCTTTGGAAAGTTTTTATCATGTGAAAGTCAGCTGGCCGGGTTCACTCATGACATTTTACATTACATGGACCTTCACATACAAGTAGACGCCATATTTCTCCAATGCATTCAATCGTGTAATTCATTCTCTACTGCTTAGTGAACTCTCCAACCTCGGCTTACCACGGAACCTAATCTCATGGATCGAGGACTCCCTCAATGGACGCAAGCAATTCAGTTAAGCTAGTAGCAATCGCTCGCAACTAACCGACGTCGCTTCAGGAGTACCCCAGGGCGCTGTGTGATCACCACTGTTACTTTTTATATATATTAACGACCTACCGGCTAACGTTACTACAAAACTACGGCTATTTGCTAATGACTGTGTCATTTGTAATACAATTAACTCCTATGAAAACTCCTTGCAATTACAACTTGACCTACATATCATTGACGACTGGTGCAACAAATGGCATATGCCGCTAAATCTCAAAAAGTGCAAATCAGTGACATTTACTCGGAAGCACACCCTCATCAGTAAAACCTACACGATGAGTAATATCTCTATTGAAACCCCATCAGCATACAAATACCTCGGAATACTTTCGACACCATCGCTATCATGGAAAAGCCACATAGCAATTATTTTTTCCAATGCTTCACCAACGCTGGGATATTTACGTCATAATTTACGCACTGCATCACCAGAGGTTAAAAAACTGGCATACCTAACGTTCGTCCGTCCAAAACTAAAATTTTCATCGTCCATTTGGCATCCCTCACAAGCTTACCTATCCGTGCATTTGGATTCAATTCAGAATCGATTCACTCGCATCATCACCTTAAATTAGTCGTCTTACGTCATCATAAGAAGCCAACAAACAATACCACTAAGGACAACATAGGGGAAATTACTTGTACTTATTAATTGAATTAATGACAAATTAATGAAAATGAAAATGGATGAAAAAACAACTGTCCGCAGGTGGGGAACGAACCCACGTCAATTTATCATTTCTTTAATGCAATTAATAAGTACAAGTAATTTCCCCTATGTTGTCCTTGGTGTTATTGTTTGTTGGCTTCTTATGATATGCTTACTAAAAAAATCGGGCCCCTCGGTTCCCTTTCTTCTCGTTCACTACATAACGAGGGCTCGAATCCGGCAACAATAATGCTTGTAGGTAGCATATGTGGGTTTATTGACCAGTTGCCACCACCCAAAAATATCACGCGCTCGTGACGCCTGCGGCAGAAAGGATGTTCCACATTCGCCCTATGGTTTGTGAGTGGTGGCGCTGGCTAACACTCCCAGGGTTAGTTCTAGTTGTAAAACATAAATACCCCAGAAAGTGGATGGCAAAACGGTTCCGCGGTAGCTGAATGGTGAGAGCATCGCACGCGTAATGCGAAGACGTGGGTTCGTTCCCCACATGCGGACAGTTGTTTTTACATACATTTTCATCTTCATTAATATATCATTTCTTTAATTCAATTATTAAGTACAAGTAATTTCCTCTATGTAGTCATTGGTGTTATTGTTTGTTGGCTTCTTATCATATGCTTATTAAAAAAATCGGGCCCCTCGGTTCCCTTTCTTCGCGTTCGTCTTACGTCAGTATCTCGTCACTCAAGCAGTCACTTGGTCTGTCATCGCTCGCATCACGCCGTGTCATATCTCGCCTTTGCCTGCTCCACTCTTTCTTCTATCACCAGAAATCACGTCACGTGCTACTAAAGCCACAATCTAGAACGTCCTCTCGACTCAGCGATACTAAGGCGATACCACGTGTAAACGGCCGCATGGCATCTATGAACTCATCTTTTCTTTTTAACACGAAAGTGTTTTATGCCGGGGTCCACCAAGACTTCACTGACGTATTTCCGTCACGGAAATACGTCATAGAACATAATACAAAGAAAGAAACCAGAAGAAAAAGTTCCACAAACATGCAAAATTTGGAAATCGAACCCACGACCTCTCGGTCCGCGACGATAGATCGCCGAGCGTTTAACCCATTGCGCCACAAACGCATCTGCAGAGAGCTACACAGACGCGCCTTATATATCTAACACTCCTCCGTGTACCCGCGCTCTTGCTCGGGGCGGTGCCGCCGCCTACGAGCAGAAAAGAGAAGTACTGCATTATGACACTAACGCGCACCGACAGTGAACGCTTCGGTGGTCTCAGCACTACGACGCCTCGATGCCAGCATTCGAAGGGACGCTGGCATCAAGAAGCACTACCAACGCCACCTAGGTGGCGGCGTTCACCGTACTCAGCACAGCGGAGCGTGGCCTCCGCAATTAGCTCTGAAAATGTTTCTGAAGTTGATCGCGGAGGCTGCAATTACGACGCGCTGTACGCGCTGATTTGACTCGGTGACGATTCAGTTACGTGCTTTGTCTTGCGCGTTGTATTAGTGTGTCAGTTACGTGCTTCGTCTTTCGCGTTGTGCTAGCGTGTGCAGCGTAGTGCAGCTTCCATATGCACGACGGTTGCTCATGGTCATCGACGTTGGTAGTCGTGATGGAGGAGACGTGCCACCAGGCGTCAGCGTGGGTGCATCAACGCCTAAGGGCGCTTTAGCCACAAAACACCAATAGACATTATATATCAATGTGCAATAAACATTACACTACTTCTGTGAAGACACGTTTCACTTTCGTGTTCTATACCGATTCCTATATAAGAGGGATCAACCACATTTTTTTCTAATGCGACAGTTCTGCGGAATTCCCTCCCAGAACACATAGTGGCATACACCGAACGCAAAGAATTCCTCGAAACCACTACACAGCCTCAGACGACCACTGTTCCGGCCCTACACTAACTCATCTTCGTAAACACAAACCTGCTCTGATTTGTTTCTTATCTTTACCTGTATTGTTTGCGATGTATGCTCGTTTGTATTTTTTACTCCACTGATTGCATTTCTGGTGTGTTTTTGCATTTCTGTTCAAATAATTGAAGTTTCCATGTGTTTTATGACGACCCCCCCCCTTATGCCATGCCTTAGGGCCCTTAAGGCGAAATCAGTGACATGAAATTGGCCCAACTTGTTCCGCTGAGCATGTGCTCATATGTATATGTGTGCTGCTCTTGAACGAACTCCTTTCATGCCGACATGAGTCACTCTAGAAGCGGAAGCAAATAGGTACCGGTGTTCGATGGACCCCTTTGATGCAGACTTAGAGCACTAGGAATGTGCTAAGTCGTCCTTGCTGGTCTTCTTGGATCTCTTTCATGCCAACTTGTCATGTCACTTTCGGGCTGCACCACAAGTGCACTGGCTCTATGCCACTTTTCAATGAACGTATCTCACGCCAATGCGTTAGTGCGCTGCGTCATAAATGCATTGGTTACGGGCCATTTTCAATGAACCTCTCGCCAATTTGGGTCACTGAGTATGTGCCACAGGGTGTGCGGCAAGCGAGGAACTATTTTCAGCGTTCGGATGCACTAGCGCGCCACGCTCCTCGTCTTGAAGGCCACGCACCGACTTCTTGGCGGCGCCACTATATGGCACATCCAGTCCGAAAAGAAGCTCGAGACAGAAGCCCGTTTTCCGCATGATGTGTTTCTAAGCTTTCGCAAGCACCGGCGCGCCGTGCGTTTCTGAGGCCACGCACAGGCTTCGTGGTGGCAGCGCTAGATGGCACTGCCCGTAGCTGAGCGGTGACGTCGGAGCTCTTGAGCGCCTCCACCCACTCTTCTTCCGTGGTGAGATTATCGTGGTCCCGTAACGAGGGACACCGCCAGAGCGTGTGTTCTAAAGTGCAGAAGGGATCGCCGCAATCCGGACTATCGGGCTCGAACGAGTCCGCGTACCTGCTGACCCTGGCTAGGCTGGGATAGGACCCGGTCTGCAACATGCGAAGGGTGGAAGACTGAGGCCTGGAGAGCTTGGCGTGGGGCGGGGGATAGAACCTCCTGCCGAGCTGATAGTGTTTTGAAATTTCGTTAAACGTGTGGAGCGAGTCCTTGGGGAGCCCCGCGTCCGCGCCCTCGAGTGGCGTTTCCCCGGCGCGGTGGGTGAGTTAGCGCGAGCGGGCGTGGGCCAGCTCGTTGGTGTTGGGAACGACGGTGGAGACCTGAGGCCCCATGTGGGCCGGGAACCAAGTGATGACGGGGGGGAGACGCTCCTGCCGCTAAGCCGGGAGGCTGCTTCCCTCGAGACCGGACCTGTGGCGAAGGCCAAAAATGAGTAATAATTGCAGGTTTACTGAAATCCGCTGGTGCGAATGCTAATTTGACGGACCAAGTTATCTTGATTACTGAAGCCTTGCATGACACGTTCTGTGCTTTTCTAGTGCCACCTCATCGCCGACAAGAGTGGTTTATTTATTAGTGCATGGCGAAAGAGCAAATTATTTGCGTGCGTTATTTTCTACCTGCTCATTAATTCGTTTTTCCTGTTTCTTCAGAGATTATCCTTATTCCGGTGATGATTATCACGCCAAAATACAGCCTTGATTACCTCATTATAGCCTAATATGTTGAGAACCATTACGTTTTGTGCTCCAAGCCTTATTAAGGCTCAAACTGTTGCAGATTTTCTTATTGCTGGCATGCAGTTTTCAAAGCCAATTCAAGTCTTTGGTGCAGTGCTCATGTTTTCTCTGACTTTATCTTTATAGGAGGATCGAGTACGAGTTCACAGAAATTGTGTGGAAATCCAGGCGTTACAGAAAATGAGTGTGAGGAACCAGTGCAAGCCCGTTATTATTACAACATGACATCAAAAACATGTAAAGAAATCCTTCTAAAACCTTGCGGAGACAATCCCAGGCTTTATAATTCCGCTATGGAGTGCATGAGTTACTGCTTCGGTAAATAAAAAAATTATGAAATCCTTAAGACCCACATGTGACCTGATTTAATCGCTACTGCTCCTCGCACTGGTCGCAGAATCTACGTTCACTGTACGAGAAGCATTGTGACAGCAGCGCATATTTGTGCCGTCTGAAATTTAGTTTATTTGTGCTAAAGAAATGCTGATATCCTAACTGTGGTAGTGCAAGAGTGAATATGCACGTCTATGCTGAAAGTTCTCTTCATCTACCCCACGTGATCATCGCTGCAACATACGAGTATAGCTATTATAGTCATTGTGGCTTCATCATTAAACACATACTGTGCGTAAATTTCTTTTGGAAGTATTCGTTTGTTTATTTGTTTGCTCTTTCTTTATTTAAATACCCCAAGGGCCCTGTAGGGCATATCATAGGGTGAGAGGGGGGGGGTGGTTTCAACAAAAATCAGCTGAGAATCCATTGCATAACATACATTGCATAACACTCTTAACAAGTAATGAAAATATAAGTATACTAAAAAGCCAAGATATCTGAACAGCTATACAATACATAACACACTTACCAAGTTATACAACACAACAAGCAATTTGAAAAGAACAAAATAAAATACGACGAGTTGAGCGAGAGACCTAAACGTTTGTAACGAAACTAAACAAGAGAAAAAAGAATTAGCTGCATAAAAGAAAATAAGGGTCAAACATTTACCATATCAAAAATTGTTAATGGTTTTCAATCACGTTAGTAATGTTTTTGGAAAGATTACTGTCTTAGAGTGAGTAAATTTGATTGAAATTAATTACACTGTTCAATTGACAATAAAAGAATCTAATTTGGTTTTGGAACTGTGCGTGCACACAGTTTCGGTAGCGAGTTTCGGTTTCGCCTTCAACGTCTGGCAACCATGAGCGGCCCCGGTATGTCACCGGAGGGCGCGGGTAAAATAAACATTGGATCATGCTACGGCTGACGCGGAGAGCAGACCAGGTGCTTCCGAGGGGAACAGACGCACTCGCGGGGCTTCTGCCACGCGGTCATGTATACCTATAACAATAAACACTTAAAAGCGACCATATAATCATGCTCCACATAATTGGTAACCCGGAGTTTTGAAAGCAAGCGCTACAGCCTTCACAAGTTATGGACAGCTTGCCTCTTCGGTCAACAAGCGAAAGATTCGACAATTTCTTAGACTGGTTAATTTCCATAGCCGTTTCATACCAGCTTGTGCACGCACACTGAAGCCGTTAAACGATATTCTCTCAACATCTGGACCAGGCCAACCACCATTGGAGTGGACCGATGACGCTCGCGCCACCTTTAACACAATCAAGAATTATCTGGCGACAGCAGCTCTTCTGACTAATCTACAGCCTGACGCACCGACCCGCCTCATGGCAGACGCTTCCAGCAGTGGTGTGGGTACTGCAGCAATGCATTGGGAATGAATGGTAGCCTCCTCGCATTCTTTTCAAAAACGTTCTCCCCTGTCCAAACCTGGTATAGCACCTACGGACGTGAGTTACTCGCTATGTATATGGCAGTAAAATAATTCCGCCACTTTCTGGAATGCAGATCATTCTATATTCTCTCTGATCACAAGCCACTGACCCACGCTTTCACAACCAAATCAAATCGATTGTAACCAAGAGAAATTAGACAACTGGCATTCATATCAGAATTCTGCACTGATATTCGCCACGTCACTAGCTCTGAGAACGCCGCAGCTGATGCACTCTCACGTGCGCAAATGAGCAACGTCACTTTGAATTCAAAATCAATCGACTTTGACAAAATGGCATTGGAACAAAAGGACGATGAAGAGCTCCGAGAGCTAAGAAATTCTTCAACGACTCTCGTTTTTAGAGACGTGCCCTTGCAAACATGCACGCAGCTACTCACATAAGATATTTCACTGGCACACCACGCCAATTTGTACCGGAATCTTTTCGCCGCTGTGTATTTGAATCTCTACACTCCCTTTGGCACCCGGAAATCCGTGCAACGCAAGCACTTGTGAACCCACTATACCTGTGGCCAGGCATGGATAAAGACATCACACATTGGTCGCGCACATGCACTCAGTGTCAGCGTTCAAAGGTACAGCGTTACATTGTGACTCCATTGTCAACCTTCCTGCCACTAGACGATCGGCTCAGAGAAGTCCACATCGACACAATTGGCCCTCTGCCACCTTCCCAAGATTGTTGCTACCTTCTTACTTGTGTCGAATCGCTTCACTCGCTGGCCAGAAGCCGTTCCTAAGCAAGACATGTCTGCCGACACCGTGGCAAAGGTATTCCTGCAGACATGGATTACACGCTTCGGCACACCATCCACCATCACAACAGACCGCAGACGCCAATTTGAGTCTTCCCTTTTCAAGGAACTTCTCGCTTTTCTTGAACACATCGTATTCGCACCACCGCGTACCATCCAGCAGTTAACGGTCTAGTTGAGGAAATGCACAGGCAGCTCAAATCTTCTATAACTGCCTATGGAGACCCATCTCGATGGACCGAAGTGCTACCACTTGTTCTTCTCGGCATGCGCACAACGCTGAGAAGTGACTTGAAATGCACCAGCACTGAGTTGCTCTATGTCACCACCCTTCGCCTGCCTGGCCAGTTTATAGAAGCAAACAACAAAGAGCACTTGCTCGACCCTCTCCAGTACGTATCACGCTTGCGGACTATGATGACAGCATCCGTCCAACAGCGACTCGAGCGAAGCAGACTACTCTTGTTTGCGTGTCCAAAGTCTTGGATAACTGCACCCACGTTTTCCTGCGCCGCGATGCCGTGAGAAAACCCCTTCAGCCACCGTACGACGGCCCATTCCAAAGAACTTCGTCGTATCCCGAAAATTTCACAATTGAAATTCGTGGACGATCGGAAGTCATCTCCGTGGACTTGCGCACGTAGAGCAACAACTCCACGACACCGCCACCGAGCCATGCCTATAACACACATCAGTGCACCACGCGCTCAGGAAGAACTGTGCGTCAACCTGTACGATTTGGGACATGACTGACTGTTCGCCTATACTTGTGCGGCCGACATCTTTGCCTAACATACTCGTCTATACATTTTATGAGGAATGGGATTGGTAGGGGAGCACACAGTTTCAATTTAGCGAGTTTCGATTTCGCCTTCAACGTCTCGCCACCATGAGCGGCCCCGGTATGCCGCCGGAGGGCGCGGGTAAAATAAACAATGGATTATGTTACGGCTGACGCGGAGAGCAGGCCAGACGCTTCCGAGGGGAACAGACCTACTCGCGGGGCTTCTGCCACGCAGTCATGTATACCTTAAACAGTTAACAATCATCTAAACAGTTAAACTGTTAAAAGTGACCATATAATCATCCTGCACAAAACCTACTTGCTAAAGCAAACAATGGTTTTACTAATTCTGAACAAAGCACGGGAAAGCGTAATGTGCCAGCTGAATGTAGGTCACTGTAAATGGTGATTTGCTCTGATCCAAGTTGTGAAAGAATGACAAACCATTGTGCTTCTACGCATTGCAAGTGACGGTATTTTAAGCCGTTTTTTTTTCTGGGAGACTCACTATGATATCGCGAGCAACATGACATAACGAACCTTGTCGCCTTGTCCTTAACAGCGAAGCTGTTCTAGCTTACCGTAAAGAGTTCCGCCTGCTGACGAAAAACCTCGCCGAGCTATGACGTCACTGCGTTGCCTAACAACCACCTCGCGGTGCGACGTGTGCCTCGCGTCCTTTCCGTGCCGTGCCCCTTGCGCTGCTGAGCACGAGATCGCGGGATCGAATCCCGGCAGCGGCGGCCGCATTTCGATGGAGGCGAAATGCACAAACGCCCGTGAACTTGCGTTGTAGTGCATGTTAAAAAATTCCAGGTGATCAAATTAATTAATTCGGAGCCCTCCACTACGGCGCTCCTGATAATCAGAACTGGTTTTGGCACGTAAAACCACAGAAAGAAGAAAAAGTGCCGTGCCCATGTTGCCTTGACATGGAACGTTAAGGAGAGGGAAGGAGAGCATGCTCGGGAGAGGGAAAGAGAAATTGAGAGCCGGCACAGGTGCGCGCTCGCTTCGCCCGACACAGACACGGATCCGCCAAGCACCCACCAGCTGCTGGCTACTATGCATGCGCCGTGACGTCATCAACAGCGTGTCATCTGCTGCGCGCCGCCCGTACACTGTGCATGGCTTTCGCTCAGTGTGCATGCGCTTGGCCTCGGAGCTTGCCATGAAAGGAGTTGCGCCTAGTCGTGTCAACTTTCGCTAGATATCAGCGGCTAGCCTCCAACGCGTTCGGCGTGGCAAGCAAAAGCGTTGTTGGCACTGTGCCAATCTCGGTTAGCCTGCCTGCGTTTGTGGCATGCCAGAAACGCTGTCGCTCGTAGGCGCCGACGCGTCCAGCGCTAGTGGCGGGAAATGTCGCGAATGAGAAGATACCTCCGAAATTGGTCGCTCGAGCATACGTTCTCTACGTGCGTAGTTCAGTTAAACCAAGTTAAGACCTAGCAGCAACCAAGTTATTACCTAGCAGTAGCAGCCAGTAAGACTTGAGGATCGACTGCTTCGCGGTGACTGTTTCGCGGTGACGTATTTTTTTCACTTATTCACGCACGTGGGTTAGGTTCTCGTAGTGAGGGTGCCATATGATCGATGCGTACTCCGGCGATGGCCGGATTAAATAGACTTATGCTTGGATTCTAGTTTAACTATTTACATGGCATAGGTGCCGTTTGAGGATACCGAGTTTTTTAAGGGATTTACCACTAAGGAATTTAACATGACTTTAACAGCTGAAATCTGCGCTAACAAAAATTCAGAGCCATTCCACACGACCGATGACGCGTCGTGGGAACACTGACCCTTGTGTAACATTGAATGCCGAAAATATCCAAGAGAAACGCCACGAACCAATTTCCGTCTGGCCGAGACACATCTACACTGAAATCACCCACAATTACAATGGGTGTGGAGTCAGTAGGGGGTACCCAACCAAAGGTGCATTCGCTTGACGTCCATATTACATGCCGCCCGCTGTCGCCGCGCACATTCCAGCTTCTGTTCACGACAGTGTTCTTCATAGGCGCGCTGTTCTTCTGCAGTCTTCACCGCACGCGGCCTACCGCGCGAGTGGAAGGGAACTGAGATATGGTTGCGTGGTTTGCACAAGGTCAATTCTCATGGTCGCGAAGGCAAGCTGAAATACGATTAAGCCAATGAGCAGCGACATCAATTGTGGTCGTGCGATTGAAGTGCGACTACATCTCGTGTGGCAAAACACTAACTGTAGAAAATTATGTATCTAATATCTCTATAATGTGAACATTTGGAAAACAACAGAGGATTCAATTAGAATAGGAAAAGGTGGAGTCACCGGCTATTTTCCTCCATCCATGAATAATGATGAATACGAAACTGTGCAGGCTGTCTGATGTTTGCTCGTGGCGATGCGTGCTGAGATATGCCGAGATTCAATTACCGTATTTAACACTGTAATAGATAGCTTTAGTTTAACGTTAGCGTAATAGCGGGGTTAAGGGAAATGGCGTTACCGTTCCGCAAATGAAGTTTGCAGAAAGATAGTTTTAGTATAGAGTGATATCGTAGTTTGCGTGCGGGACGCAACTCCATTACGCTTTGAATTTCGCATACATAGGGCAACCTAGGTAATTCTATGTGTGTGTGCGTCCGGAAAATGCGAGAGGCAGTGCAATGGTAGCCAGGAGCGCGTTGTATTGTAGCGATAGCTACATTACGCCAGGCTTTCGCCGTGGCCGCACTGTGACGTCACACCACAGCCCTCGATTCTCCAGCAACTTGTGTTGGGACTCGCGTTGATGTCCGGTTCCATCCTACCGCGATCCGCCAGTTGTTGGGGCGCCTGCTACTACAACCTCGACCGGCATCTCTTCTAGGTAGCGTAGCGCTGCCGGCAGGCTGTAGGCGTCCGGTAGATCATGGCGACCAGGCAGGGCGAGACGATTTTAAGTGCGAAACTTGCACGGTTTATTTCATGTTGAAGGATTGTAAGAAGAGAATGAATATATGAGAAAAAATACATGGCGGGGCCGCTTAAATGGGCCCTCTAACAATGAGGCGAGGTTTCGCTCCAGTCACGTGACAGGCAAGTCCAGTTGGGGGGGGGGGGGTGCGGCAGCATCTCCCTCTCGCCTAGGTGACGTTTCCCTGGCTTGTCCCCGCTGGTGGCAACACGAAGTTCCCGAAGAACGTCATTCGCGGAAGGTGGACAGCTCCCCTAGGCGACGTTTCCCGGGCTTGCCTCCGCTGGCGGCAACCCAAGGCTCCTGAAGACGTTATTCGTGGAAGGCGGGCCTATTCGTCTCCCACGCACATGCACACAAAAGGATCAACAACTCGGGCGTCCCAGTCCCCGCACCTGCAGGTACACAAAGGGATCAGACTATACTGCGTTCCAGATGCTCCGGAAGAACGTTTCGTAGAAGGCGGGCTTAATCTCCTCCCAAAAGGATCGTCCCGCCTGCGACAACCAAGCACGATGGGGAGACCTCTGGTTAATCCTTTTGCACGGGCTGTCGTACGTCAACCGTAACACTTGGCTCATCGCGGTCGCCGCGCGGCCACCGCTTCTGCCATTGGTAATGTCACTGAAACTTGGAAAGTACCGCAACCCTTTTCTCTTCACCGCCACGCCGCCAATTGGACAGTTGCCGTCAGGTGATCACTTTCCGCCATAGGTGGTCCACGCCGCGCCGAAGCGGAGAAGCTGACAAAGGCATCGCTCGCACACGCCGCCCGTATGAGTCATCGACGAGGTCGGAATTTTCATTTTGTGAAATTTAGGGCATATGTAACTTTCGTATACTTAAACGCAAACGAAAGGAAATGCCCGTGTGCTGCGCTTTCGGTTGCAGCAACCACCGGGAGTCCGGGAAAGTGCTTTTCGCGATACCAATTAAACCAAAAGAGCGACAACAAGCGCCGTGCTATCTGGCTGCACCGAATAAAGCGCCACAATTTCACTCCCAGTAGGTGAACTTGATCACATCGCAAAGCTGACAAACTTTGCGTTAATTGCGTAAATGTCATAATGTGATCGAGATGCTCCTTCATGCGTTTGCTTTGAAGGCTGCGGTTTGGCTTGCGGAAACAAAGCGAGGAGATGTTCAGAAATATGCAGAACCGAGCAAAATGCCATTCCAAGAGCGTCGGAATGCGGCCGGCTGCGTAAAAAAAATTGCGTAGCTTGCACTATAGTGGCGCAAGGGTGAAGAAACAGCGGAGCTGATCGACACCTAGCTGGTCCTGACCTTACGGGTCCGGCTTTTCCGGAATTTATTGATTATTATCGATTACCTATTTATTGGCTATCGCAAGATATTGGCCACGTGTTTGGGCTAGGCTAAGCACTACCAAGTCATCCCAAGCATGTTCCGTAATTTCTTGATTATTGATCAATTATCGATTAGCTATTGATTGGCTATCGATTGGCTATCGCAAGGTATCGACCACGTATTTCGGCTAGTCTAAGCACTACCAAGTCATCCCCAGCATTTTCCGGAATTTATTGATAATTGATCGATTATCGATTATCTATTGATTGGCTATCGCAACATATTGGCCCCATATTAGGATAGGCTAAGCACTACTAAGTCATCCCCAGCATTTTCCCGAATTTATTGATTATTGTTAAATTATCGATTAGCTATTGAATCGCTATCGCAAGATATTTGGCCACGTATTTGGGCTGGGCTAAGCACTACCAAGTCATCCCCAGCATTTTCCAGAACTTATCGATTATTGATCGATTGTCGATGAGCTACTGATTGACTATCGATTGGTAATCGCAAGGTGAAGTGAGGCGCAGCTGTGCGCAGTGACGTCATGGCTAGGCGAGTTTTTGCGAACGATACGCGGGGAAACGAAAAGCTTAAATAGCTTC
>NC_051156.1:163688233-163744535 GCF_013339745.2 Dermacentor silvarum
CGCCCGTCTTCCAGGCAAAAGTAGACACTTCCAAGTTTAGTTTGCGTCGTCCCATTCAATATATTCGGTCACGCGCTCGAAGTCGGCCATCCAGTCTTCGACGTCTTCGAAGACCTTGCCATGGAACGACTTGTGGAACCCATCGATCTTGAAGTGCGTACCGGTTCGTGATTGCGGCGCTTTCCATACCGGTTAGATGGTATGAAAGGCTGCAGGGTCTTCAGTAGGCAGTCCCCGGATCCTGCGGCTGGCGCGGTGGACCGGCGTATCGATTGGACTGGGCTAGTGGTTCCACTGCCAGAAGGGGTCTGCGACATGGGTGAGGAAGAACCAGCACCTCCACCAGTTTGTCACGTGCCTTGTAAGAGAACGAGCGACGCGATGTTTATTGAGAGTAGCGGCTCCTGAAAAGCACGGCGCTGGGAGCTGGCTATCGAGCGGGCGGATAAGCACGCGCCCTTCTTTCTTCTAGTCCGTGCCTGCTTCTTAGCACTGTACCCACTACTGCTGGTGGCAATATTTAGTGAGTTCTAATGTTTCAATTTCGAAAAATCCAGCTATTGTGTTTATTGCTGCCTCAGTTTACGGTATTTAAGTTGTCAGAGACGAATTGTGTTGGTAAGTGCATATGGTTCCTGTTTGGTTGCAATAAAATAAAGCAATACGTCTTTGGCTAGATTCATGAATATACTTAAAATACAATAAACGCTCTCATAACTTGAGTCAGCAGACGCACCAACATAAATAGCCTAGCGCCTGCTAGGCCACAAACGTTGGTCCACCACATCATAACATTATTCACAGCACACGCCTTTACTTCAGGTGATTCCTCTTCTCCCTGCTGCGTTCGCGCGCCATGTTCTTGCCCTTGACAGAAAAGTAAAGGCGTACGTGTAATTGAATAGAACTTCACGACATCGTTGTGAGCTCTTTCTCTTGTCGCTTACAGCCTATCAAAATTCGGAGAATTCAGCTGCAGAAAGGATGTAAAGTCGGCGATACTGTTCCTTCGTAACTAATTTAAACTGAAGCACAGCTTAAGGCGTCTTCGAGCGAAGCTACCAGTTTTTTAGTGCTTCAGAAGAGAACAACATTCCTGACCTACTCATTCTGTTGAATTCAGTAATATCCCTGAGCAATCGCAGCACTTGGTTCTTAGCAGGCACTTCCTTGCTACATATCCTGCTATATATAATATCAGCCTAGAGTCACTCTTCTTTTGCCTGTGGCAGCGCAGCGGTGCTGGATGTCGCAGGCGCGGAGCACCTCATGTGCGGCTTGCAAATTTCCAACGTCGAGGAGCTCATGGACGTACGTTTTTCGGTGTACCGCTTGCTCATTAACGTCGCCATCAGTATCGATCAAGCTACTGAGTAGCTCGGGCGAACATTTCTGCTGTCAGACAGCAGAACATTTCCGCTATCTTTTTGACAAATTTGGAGCCCGACTTGCAGTTCGGAGCGAAGTAGGAAGTCTCCTTGGTGGTCTTTTTTGGTGGAGCAATGCCGCCGCTAATCTCGCCGACCTGGTCATTTTTCCGACCTGGAACATTCCACATCGCTTAGGAACTTGCAAACAGCACGAGAGACGCGGAACTCTTCACCTTTGAAACTCACACGAACAGACGACATACAACTACTCCTATACGGGCTTTATATTCTTTTGCACGCCGCCAGCCGCCTGTAGCAGAAGCTCGCTGAGGAACCTGACCGCAGCGCCAATTTTGCGTCATCACGCGGAGAAGCGGTGAACTAGGATGCAGACGCCCCGGTCGGCACCCTACCCATCTAGCCACCCTAGCTTGGTCTTGTACCACGTCGGTCGCCATTTGGAGAGCTTCTTCGATTTGTCCTAGATATGCGCGTGTAGTCCAAATTGTGACGTCATCTGCTTATAGTGCGTGTCGAATATGCGGTATGGCATTGAGCTTCCCTGGGAGCTGCAAGAGTGCTACGTTAAAGAGCAGCGGGGAGAGGACGGTTCCTTTGGGCGTCCCTCTAGTGCCCATGTTTATCGGTGCGGACTTATTGTCTCCAATTTTAATGACCACCTTGCGGCCTCTTAAGAAGTTCCTGATGTTGTCCGTTCCACAGTCCGTTCCCTGCAGATTTCCTAATATTTTCGAATGCTAGACGTGGTCAAATGCCCCCTTGAAGTCCGAGAATGGAAATTATATTTGCTCTTATGTTCTATAACTTCTCTCTTGAGTTGCAGCAGAACGTCTTGTGTAGATAGACGAGCCCTGAACCCGAACATGGTGTCGGGGATGAGTCCACGGTCCTCGAGGTAGGTGGATAGCCGTAGCTGTGCTGCTTTCTCCATGAGCTTACCCGCGCATAACGTGAGGGGGATCGGGCGGAGGTTATTGATGTTAGCTTCTTTGCAAGATTAACACTGAAAAACCACTGGAATGGGTTCGGACGCGGGCACTAAGTGAAGGACACACTAAAGAATGGTGGTGGAAGTCACAAACATGAGCAAAACTCAGCAAAAATGACAATGACTCAGACAAAATGATTAACACTGAAAAACCACTGGAAGAGGTGCGCACGTGGGCACTAAGTGAAGCAAAAACTAAAGGATGGTGGTAGAAGTCATGGTCATAATCATGACTCAGCAAAAGTGACTATGGCTCAGCGAAAATATATTAACGCTCAAAAACCACTGAAATGGGTTCGGACACAAATGATAGGTCATGCGTGTCATGTAGGTCGTGCAACAGCCGCCTACGCCTCGGTGCTCCCATGATCGTTTCGTTAACTTGGTTTGTGTGTGCATTTTTCTTTGTATTTCTGTCTCCCCTTACCTCTTCCCTAGTGCAGGTCAGCAAACTGGCTATCTACCTTCCGGTTAACCTCTCATCTTATTTATATCTCTCTTTTTTGGTATGCTCCCGACATACTGCTTCGCATAACATCGATTCCCACAGGGCGTGGGATCTGCCGGTTCTTGCTTTTTAGGGGAGTTTTTACGCGCGGATGCCATAAAATCCCGGATTCTAGCTATAGACAGCTTCGCTTTAAAAAAAAAAGAAAAAAAAAGGTTATTTTGGAAACTAGACGTCCAGTCTGAAGTTGATCGGCAAGACGCACGTACGTGCGTTTTATCAATGCGCGGAGTGCATGTTTACATTACAGGCTCCATGATCGCGTTAGAAATAACAATAGCTTTTTTTACAGCGAAAGCTGCATATGGCTAGGCGAAACAAAAAACCGTTCGTTCCATGTTTCGCTGAACGTATTCACTGGTTGCGCCTTCGGTTACGTCGTTCTCTACGTCGCACCCAAGTTCGCGCACCATTGGCAGCGCTGTTAGTGACCTGGTACTCTACGTCGCACCGACGCACGCGTGCCTTCTCTGCCCGCAACGCCACCTCCTTGGCTCGCCGTTGTCGCAAGCGTTCAATATCTCGAGTTTACGCGACTCATGCGCAACTTGTTCTCAGCTTGAATTAACCATAATGCTGGATCGGCGATCAACGACTGCTGTAGAGTGATGTTAACATGTTGTAGCTCCTATCACGCTCACTCAAGCACCAGAATTGGTTTTAGACATTGCACGGGGGGAATTTTTGGCGTCTTTCATCTCCTCTTGATCCATAGCAGGTCTTCTTCGAGTCCGGCTCACGAGTAACTTTCTTCTTCTTCTTTCTGGGGTTTTAGGTGTCAAAACCAGTCATGATTATGAAGCTCGCCGTAGTGGATGGCTCCGGATTAATTTTGACCACGTGAACTCACTTTAATGTGCACTACAACGGAAGCACACCGGCGTTTTTGCATTTAGCCTCCACCGAAATGCGGCCGCCGCGGCCGGGATTCGATCCCGTGATCTCGTGCTCAGCAGCGCAATGCCTTAGTTGACTGAGCCACTGCGGCGGGTCACGAGTAACTGTGCGCTACCAAGCATAGCTAAAAACTTCGCGGCTTTATTTCAGCCGTGGCGAGAGACCTAACTGTGGATCCACCCACCGTCCATTTTCGTCTTTCAAGCCCATCTTCGCAGCAGCTCACGAGGTTTACCAGGGCTGCGCCAGTAAGATAAGAAAGACTCGCCACATTCCCATAAATTTCTCCAATGCTGAGCGGAATCGAATCCATGTCACAAGGGTTCCTCAAGGACAGCAACCCGACGCATGTACGCAGGCTGCGCCACAAATGCACTGGACACATGCCGCTCTTCAATAAACCTCTCGCGGTGTTGCTTCACTTAGTATGTGCCACTGAGTGCGCGGCAAGGGAGGGAACAATTCTAAATGTTCGCGTGCACCAGCGCACCACGATTCTTGTCTCAGATGTCGCACTCTGACTTCTTGACAATGCCACTAGAGGGCACAGCGTGTCCACAACGAAGTGCAAGAGAGGAGCCCGGTTGTCGCATGACGCCATTTTGAGCGTTCGCATGTGCCGGCACACAATGATTTTCGTGTGCCATGCGCAAACTTTGCGGCTACGGCGCTAGGTGGCGCCGAGTGTTCTTAAAGAAACGCGAAAGAGGAATTCCGCTGTAGTTCACACCTAAATACATAACTCCTCTCGATGGTTGCAATACGTTGTGTCGCGATAATAATTCAACGCTCGGGGAATTGTGTCAACAGTCATCGTGATATGGGTTCCGCTGCTTTTCTTTTCATAAAAATAAGCTATGGAATATACTCATTGACGTCATCCAAATAAATCTGTTCCATTTAGTTGGACTAATTTCCCGCAACACTACTACTGTACCATGTGGCATTGTGAACGTAATTATTAACACTTGGTTTCTGTTTACGCTTAACAATATTCATATAGTGTGGGGATCAACGGCTCATGTCAACCTGCAGAAATTACACATATTACGGATACACTTTCTAGGAGCTATAAATTATGGTTCTAATTACAGTCACACTCCTTTGTTCTGCAACTTTCACATTATGAAAGTGGCGAGCCTCTATGATAATAGAGCTTCTAAAACTAATAACCAAGAGCCTAAAAGTGGCATGACTTCTTTGCAGCAACTAGCTCACCTGGCAGAGAGAACCCAGGTACACTTCAAGACTAAATCAACCTTGAATAGTGCTGTGAAACAAAGAACATATGCCCAACAAGCATTACAAAACATGTTATCCAGACTATTGAATTTAATAAAGAAAAACAAGTTTAATTTAGAGAGCATAACTTACAAAGGTTTATGCAATAATGTCAAACCCCCTTAATCTTTTTGTTGACTTTTTTATTGTGGCATCTGGCTGTCGACATGTGACATAAGGTTTTATGAGTATTCATTTTCGCTACTTTTAATGTAAGAGGATCTCTTCCTAACTCTCGCGATTCGCTCATTATTTACCCTCCGGTTATTATTATATTTCTCTAGCTTACTGCTGTTTGTGGATATGACATCATGTAGCTGTGAAGTGGTCATATATAGGGTCCTGTGGCTCTTTAAGCTGACTCTTATTGGACTATTCGAGAACCTGCCAAGCACAGTTCGACTCTCTATCTATGCCGACGATGTCTGTATCTGGTAGTCGGGGGGGACACGGCTTCAGCTTCGCGCTCGGCTTCAGAAGATGGCCTCATCGACGTCATGCTACTTTCGTAAACAAGGACAGGAGGTGACATGGGAAAAGTGTGCAGTGGTGGCATTTACGCGGAAGCCAATGTCTGCATACGGCTTATCAATCAACCGACAAGTGATATTGTTCAGCAGGCGTCACAGGTTCTTGGGAGTTGTGATTGACAGAGATCTGTCCTGGACTCCTCACGTCAACCACGTGAAAAAGCGCCTGATGGCTATTTGTCATCTGTTCAAGTTCCTTGCAGGAAAGAACTGGGGGGTATTCGCAGAACCAGTGTTACAGCTATACAGGGTGTTGTTTGTTGGGTTCCTGCGGTAAAGCCTACCTGTTATATCCGACAGCTGCAAAACTATTTTGCGTACAATTCAGAGCATTCAGGCGCAAGCTCTTAGGATATGCCTTAGAGTACTACGCAGTGCGTCAACGGCTGAAACTATCGCCATTGCTCAAGATTATTCAATCACAACGGACATCGCCATCGAGACAATGCGTGCACATGTCAGGCACATTGCCCGGACTCCTTGCCACCACCTCGCCGCACTCACCGTGGAAAGACCCCGCACGTCATATAGCACAACTGTCAGTGCATATCGTGCCTCGATTACATCGGGGTACGCACCTCCGGCCAGGCCAGTGTCTCTTCCATGGTGTTTGTGCCATCCTGAAGTCCAACGTAGAATTCCAAGACTTCAGAAAAAGCCAGATCTATCACCGTCTGCACTAAAACAATTGAGCTTACTCATGTTGTACGAGAGATACAGCAGTCACGTGCACGTCTATACAGACGGATTCACTACATCGACCAGTTCTGGTGGTGCTGTGTTTATACCGACGAGAGGAGTAACAATGCGATTCAAGACGTCACATGACACGACGTTCACGGCTACAGAGATCACGGCTCTGCGCAGTGCACTTCAATTTATAGACGCAGAGAGTCCTGGTACATGGGCTGTGTTTTCCGACTCGAGACCGGCTTTACAAAGTATGCAGGCAGTTCTCCGACCTGGAGCTCACGAACAACTAACGTACGAAATTGTCAAACTTCACCACGACGTCAAACAGAAAGGCCACGAAATTATTTTCGAGTGGCTCCCTGGCCATTGCGGGATCATTGGAAACGATATCGCAGGCAAACTGCCCCAGAGTCACATCAAGAACAACACAGCGTTCCCATTCCTCTTTCCAGGACAGACGCCGGAAGGCATCTTCGTCACCTGGCACACAAGCTCTTTTTAACAGAGTGGAACACCCCAAAACACCCCAAAGGCGCACCAGGCTACACGAACTGAACCCTTCGCTCCAACTCCGGCATCCACCCGGGATTCACCGACGCGAGACGTCGCTTCTATACCGGCTGTGGTTGGGAGTGGCTTTCGCAAAGGGGTACTGTGCTTTGATTGGAATGACCGAAAGTGCAACGTGCGACGTCTGCGGCAGCCAAGAGAACATAGAACATTTACTGTGTCACTGCGATCGATTTCAGTCGGAAAGACATATATTATCGAACGCATTGCGACGACTTGACGATCGACCGTTGTCCGTGCAGGTGCTCCTTGAAGACCGTCCTCATCGCTCGTCGGCCCTCAAAGCTGTGAAGGCACTGTTGTCTTTCTTGAGGGCGACTGGCCTATGTGAACGCCTTTGAATTGCTCAGGCTCTCCGCGTGCGTGCGCGAGCTCACCGTGTCCTCCCCCCCCTCCTCTTCTCACTAACCCATCTTTCTATTTCCTCTTTCCCTTCCCCCAGAGTAGGGTAGCCAACCAGACGCATTTCTGGTTAACATCCGTACCTTCTCTTTCTCTCCTCCTCCTCCTCCTCCTCCTCCTTTAAGCTGTCAATCGCTGCACATTTTCCGGCCGGTCTCTATCATCATGTATGTCGCTTATTATGCAATTATTAGTTTGGATAATAGTATTCGTACTTTCACTAAGATTATTCTTACTTTTAACAGCAATAAAGCTCGTGAAAATCGGCGCGCTGGTTGCCGAGAAAAACGATGTCTCCGTTAACGTGTCTTAAATAAATGGTTCTCAATAAACTTTTCATTTAAACGCTCAATTTTAGTTTTATGACTTTCTTGCAAATATATTCCTAAAACCAACAATGCCTTTTACCAAATTCCCAATTCTGGCTCGCGCCTCACTGCTCGAAGGCGGCGCTGTAGAGGCGTGAACCAATATGGCGCCGGCAGAGTCAGTGTCCCCACCCTAAAAGCCGGGCTCGGCATCGAGCAACGCTAGGCTGCGATAATACTTTACTACAACCCACTGATAATTTCACCATTAGCCAGTTAACCGGGGACGAGTTTGAGCCCCCAACTGGGAACACATAAGGAATTTTCACCTGGGCCATGAAAACTGAGGAATGATCGCAATGGCTGTACGCCTTAATTATGACATACCTCATTACCATAATTATTTAAAAATGTCAACTTGAGCACACAACGCCAAGAAATCGGTAGTGCAGCCTAAAATTCGTACACCTAATAATTAAAGCACACTGTACAACTGAAATCATAAAAAATAACTCATTTTCTCCCGGATACGCCACAAAGCAATGACACGAATGACTACAAGCACTTTTCTAACCAAAAGCAATTGTTTCAAATATTTTTTTTTTCGCGATCTGTCAATGACTACAATGGTCTAGCAAAAATTGAAGTCCTACATCTTACAATTATTTGTGCCGAATTTGGCACAAGGAATGCTCTTTCCCTTTTTCTATGTTACACTCCAGTGTAGTTTGTTTGTGGTATTTCTTTTTTCTTAATTGCTGTAACCTGTACTTGCTAAGTAATAAGCTACAGGTTACTGTAGCTTATTACTAAATGCGCGTAGCTAAAGGCACACGCGCATGGGAGGACAGGCATGCGCAAAGCCCTATATCGACAGAAGGCGCTTGCTTCGTTAAAGAGCCCAAAAAAACGCAGTTTCGCGCTCGCTTGCAGATCCCGTATTATTTTGTCTCTGTCTGTACATGACAGACGGCGAGTACAGTTGCAGCGAACAGCTGGGCCGTATTCTGAAACGATCCACATCGCCGATACTATCTCTTTCGCCAATGACGTGCGCTGATTGGCTGTTTCAGCAAAATTTGTTGAGCTGATTGGCTGGTTGAGCACGACGTCATTCAATTTTGCTAAACCAGCCAATCAGCGCACGCCTGATGGCGATATTGTCACCGAGCAGATACTATCGCCGAAGTGGATCGTTTTAGATTACGGTCCCTATGCAACATTGGCCGCCAGAAAGCGCGCAATCCGGACGGACCGATCAAAGCTCGCCACCACAGGCAGCTGGCGCATGCCCTCGCAGTGGTCGCGTCCCATTGCAAAATACATGTACCTACATGCCACGTGTCTCAATACACAGCCACACACCAATAGGCACCGGGCGGCCGTCGTAAGGCGCCAGCGGCGCGCCGGCGATATGCTGGGGAACAGCGCCGCGAACGGCAGCTGTCGGAGCACTGGCATGTGAAGCAGACGACGGGACGAAGGCGCTCGGTGCTTCCTGTGATTTGGCACTGCGGGTTTTAAGGGCTGACGCACCGGAAAACGCATTTTCGTGTGTCTGCTTTTTAGAAAGGTCGTCACCTGTACGAAGCAGATCACATTCGTGGCATCAAGTAGTATATAAAGCAGAAAACGAGCGCAAATTGCGATGCAAATGCACCACGCGAACGGAGCTCCGCGGCAACCTAAGACATGGAACTCCAGCAGTTATATTCCAGCTGTTATTTTGCTGTGCACATTAACATTCTCGCGTATTTAATCATGTAAATAGGCGAAGAACACAAAAATTATGGACAGAAAAAAAATAGGAGACATAGGTCTTCCTTATTCTGTTTCTTGACCTGCTTCGCCGATCGTACATGTGTCAGTAAGTTCCCGTTCTCTGTCCGTTGTAGTTCTTTTATCTTTGCAATGCTTCCCCATTCTTAACTGCTTATAAACTAGCCCAATCTGCAGTCACGGCTCATTTTATATAGCTTAGCGCGACGGGAGACGTCGATGGCGGCGAGTGTGAACACGCCACTGCGTGGCCGTTCCTCGTCGATGCACAGCACAGTCATGTGCCGGACGCAACCAGAGTTGGGAATTACTAGGAAGGCAAATGTACATTAAAAGGAACACTGATACACTGATAAGACGGCAAAATGACTACAAATCTGAGTGTTCGCCTTCGGTTCCCAAGCTCCGGAGCCGTTACACTGCGGAGGCGAAGACAGGCAAACGGGGCACGAAGCTCTTACGTATGAACGGCTCTTTTATTAACGTTAGAACAACTAGACTATACCAAATCAGCGTCGGAAATGTACAGTGCCCAGCGATTGAAGCGCTGGCAGCGCGCGGCTGCCGCCGTTTTTTTTTTTTTTTCTTCTTCTTTTCGAGCCACAGGTGCGCGCCGTGGGACCAAATGCAGTCATAATGCGTTACGAAGGTTCTCGCTTTCACTCTATACCACAATGCATCAGTTTGGTGTCCCCAGCGCTTACAGTCAGTGCAAAAAGCGCTGGCGACCATGCGATTCGAGTATCGCGTTTCAATTGTGAGCACTGAACGCGCTGTTGCCAATATAAAGACTGCACATATACAGACTTTCCGCCTGAAAACGCGATGCCGCGATGAACAACGATTGAATTGAATGGCCTAACCAGCTTCAGTCATGTTTCAGTAACTGTTGGTGCACCCAAAAACGCAACATGTTTGATCAGACGTGGTTTCACGGCAGCTCCAGCTGCGCGCGGCCCGGCCGCCACATGCCATTACTTTCGCGGCGCCGCCGCATGAAGGCGCCACCGGTCCAAATTCATCCCGCGCCCGGTGCCTATAATGACCGCTACATTTCTCATGGCATTTTCTTGGAGAGGTCCTTGCGGAGTCACGGTGTAGGTGCTATAGTTGCCGCCTATGCTCACGTCGCAAACATCTGCACCGCGTGCTATGATGTTCCTGCAGCATCGCCAGGCGGCTTGCTGTGGAGCGGTTCTGGAACGACAAAACCCAGAGCACCGTATCATCACGAGCCGCATAAATCAGTGAGGTGGTCCAGCCGCACGCGTAGCAACTCCCTGTACCTTTGATTAGAGTTTTGCGCGAAATTTCACTGACACTCAAGCATAATAGAAAGCACATTCCCACTACCAGTATCGTACTATTTCTATTCCAACTCAAATAATTGTTTATAGGGCGACTTCTAGTTATCTCGCAAGGTCTCAATTACTCTTTTTTTATATTTAGGCCCATATAATCAGCAGTGCTTAGAAGTACCGTATACACTCGACTAAGGGCCGCGCTCATGTAAAGGCCGCTCCCCCCAACTTGGCAGTCCAAATTCTGAAAAAAAAAAAAATCTCGCCAGCGTCGTCGCGTCTCGAGTACGGCGCATTTTGCGGGAGCCACCAGACGGCAATAGCTGTCCTGCGGCTTCGTCACGCGGCACCCTCTGAGAGATCTTGTCGCTTTTCTCGCCGGCGCCATTGATCCTTTGCGCCGCCGATCATTTTGACGACAGTTTTTACACGTAAAGCCTAGACAGAAGAAGACAGCCTATAGCACAACCGCTTGCGATGGAAAAGAAAAAAAAACGCTTAACTGCGTACTATACTGCTTTCAAACTTCAAGTTGTCGCATACGCCGAACAGAGCGGAAAACGTTCCGCCGGCCGGAATTTCCACGTCGACGACACGTGCGTGCGTCGGTAGTACGACCAAAAGGAAGAGCTGGCCGCAACAATTACAAGGCTAGGAAAGCGTTCCGCAGCAAGCCTTGCAAGTTTCCAACATACGAGAAGGAGCTCATGAACAAAAAAAAAACCACGCATCACCTCGAAGTGAATCATGACGAGTGGGCGAAGAACTTGCGATCGTTCTTACCGTAAATCACCCGTGACATTGCTCACTCGCGCATGTAAATGAGTGACAACGCGTGTGTACAGTATATACAATGTTTTATTTGTCATAACTCGTATATCGTGTTGAGTTCTGGATTCCATTTTTCCTTAATTATCACTGCTTCGTGGTCCGTGAAATGTAGACGCAATGGTTCATCGATCGGATCTAGCCTGAAGTTGGAAAAAACAAGGTCTATGCATGTTCCCCGGGTGGTTGTTGGTTGTTTCCAGTGATACTAACTGCATCGTAGAGCGTATCGAGACGTCATATACTGCACAAGCGAATCGCTGTCCGTGATGTCTACGTTGAAGTCTCTGACAAGTCCTTGTACTTTGTTTCGTATTCGCGCATGGCTAGATCGATGTACTTTTCTACATTGCCTCGGGAGAGATTCGGGGCCAAGTACACTGTCATGACGATGGTTCCGTCGGATAGTTTTATTGCAGCGTGTTCGCCGTTGTGAGATTGCCTCGTTATTAGTAGGTCGAGATTCACCGTCATTCTGGCAATTTCACGTACATCCTAACACCACCCGCCGAACGCTCTGCTTCTTCTGTGCAGACGACGGGGAAGAATCCATTGATGTGCAGTCTCGCGTTCCACGTTTCGGTAAAGCAACGCCGTCTGCTTTCGTTAGTATGGGATCTCGTTCAACGTCTTGTGCGTGGGCATTGACGGAGCGCGCAGCGGAGAGAAGCGGGGGTCGGAAAGTGAGCTAGGAGATGGCAAGGAGGAGACCGCGTGCGCATGCCCTGCGCCGCCTTCCTCCGCCCTCCTGGTTGCTATGGCTACGGCGCGGCCAACGTTGGCCGTGAGCACGGACAACGTGGACGGACAAACAAGCCTCGACCCTAAGTGGTGCTTCGCCCCTAATACATCACAGACAACAGGAAAGACGGCTACGCGTTTTCAACCGAGATGCTCCGCGTCAAGGCCCTTACAATCGCACGACACATGAATATTTCACCTACGGATTTCAAGGCAAGCGAAGGATGGCTCCGGAGATTAATGAAGCGACAACAACTCAGCCTTCTTCCACGCGTATACGATGACAAAGTGATCAAGTTTCACCACTTTGTTAACCCGCTGCGAGCGGGGAATGAGTACCACCTAGACCAGATAAGAAACGCGGACCAAACCAACACCACCTAGGTGGTGTTGACCAAACGCCTGTTTGATTCGATGCTCCTAAATCACAACGGTCAACCAAACCACCGTGAAAAGCGTCCTTGTGCGCACGACCGGTGCCGAGCATCAGCGTTGCACTGTAATGCTTTCTGTCTCAGCGGACGCAGTAAGCTCGCCCCCCGTACATAGTGTTTAAGCGAAAGACGCTACCCAAGGAGCGCTTATCGAATGGAATCATCTTCAGAGTGCAAGAAAAGGGCTGGATGTCCGATGAACTAGTGGTGGACTGGGCGAAAATGGTTTGGGATAACCAGCCGGGAGGCCTTCTGATACGGAAGGCCCTGCTCGTATTGGACATTTTTTATGGCCACCTTACAGAACGCGCCAAGGCTCGTCTTGCAGAAGCTCATGCGCATCTGGCGGTCATCCCCCGCGGTTTAACAACCATACTGCAACCACTGTATGTGTCTATTAATAGGTCGTTTAAGGCAGAATTCAGACGCCAGTACTCTGAATGGATGGCAGTGGGCCACCACGAGAAAACGCCGACCGGACGACTAAGGAGGGCGTCACTTCAGCTGGTCTGCTCTTGGATTTTAAACGCGTGGCGTGCGGTGTCCACGGACTTTACTGTAAACAGTTTTAAGGTCACCGGGTTTTACAATGCCATGGACGGCACTGAGGACGATTGGATACATGCACGTGCGGATGACCCGAGCAGCGGCGACGAGCGGAGCCCGAGCACCGATACCGACGAAGACATCTAATCAAATCAAATCAAATCAAATCAAAATTTATTCCAACATACAGCAGATGTTGCGGACCCTGGACAAAAAGCCAGCAAGGCCGTCTGCTTTCGCGAGGATGTACGCAGCTACACGCCAGATACCCCATCGTTACGTATATATGGCACTATTAAATAGGTTTTTCCATAGTTGGATCAAAAATTTAACAAAACATTCACACTTCCGTGGAAGGGCCGACCCCATCAACATCGCGGAAAAAAAAGTGCGGCCCTTACACGAGTGTATAAGGTATTCAAGTTCTTAGACTGGGAAGGCTTAGGAGTGAGGAGGAAGAATAAACTTTATTTAGGGAAATGAGCAGACGCTAAAATCGTCCGAGGTGGGCGGCGTCCCTAGTCCCGGATGCCGTGGGCCCGTAAAAGTGAGGATCAACGGCAAATATCTCAGCAAACTTTGGTTTGCAAATGACATTGTCCTATTCGGCAACAATGAGAACGAATTACAGCAAATGATTGAGAGCCTTAACCGATAAAATGTAAGAGTGGGGTTGAAGATTAATATGCAGAAGACAAAGATAACGTTAAATAGCCTGGCAAGGGAACAAGAGTTCAGGATTGGCAGCCAGCCTCGAGAGTCTGTAGAGGAGTACGTTTATCTAGGTCAATTGCTCACAGGGGACGCTATTCATGAAAAAAAATTACCGAAGAATAAAATTGGGTTATAGTGCATACGGCAGGCATTGCCAAATCCTGACCTGGAGCATACCACTGTCGTTGAAAAGAAAAGCGCACAATCATTGCATTCTGCCGGGGCTAACATATAGGGCAGGAACTTGGAGGTTAACAAAGAAGCTCGAGAACAAATTAAGGACCGAACATAGAGCGACGGAACGAAAAATCCTAGGCCTAACGTTAAGAGGCAGGAAGAGGGTGGTGTGGTTTAGAGAACAAACGGGGATAGCCGATATTCTAGTTGACATTAAGCGGGGAAATGTAGCTGGGCAGCCCATGTAATACATAGGATGGATAAGCGGTGGACCATTAGAGTTACAGAACGGATACCAAGAGAAGGGAAGCGCTGTCGAGGACGGCAGAAAACTAGGTGGGGTGATAAAGTTAGGAAATTTGCAGGCCCAAGTTGGATTGAGCTAGTGCAAGACAGGGCTAATTGGAAATCACAGGGAGAGGCCTTCGTCCTGCAGTGGATATAAATGTAGGCTGATGATGATGATGAATCGGCAGTGCCTTTGGGGCACTGTTCGGAGATTTCCTCTACCTTTTTAAAAGAATGATCAAAACACATCCTTCCATTTACTTTGCTGTTTCGACAGGTATAAAAGCGCAGATTGGGTCGGTAACCTTGCCCAACCTTAACGAAAGTCTCGATAGTGATCACTACATTCTCGCCTTCTCTATGGAAGTACAGAGCAGGCCCCCAAGGGAATTCAAATTCACCGATTGGGACCTTTTCCACAAAATCAGGGAGCAGCGTGCTGAGGATCGCCAGTCACCGCAATCTTTCGACCACTGGGTAGCAGAACTCAAAGAGGATGTGGCTGCGGCCACCAAGTCCATAGTTCCGATCGACAGGATGCACAGCTGTCTAGCGCACTTGCTCGAAGGAAAAAAATGTCCTTCTGCTTAGGTGGAAGGGGCATAAACTCAACCTAGGCTCCGCAAAAAGATCGCTGAGCTGAATCGCGAGATTCAGGAACACTGTCAGACGCTCCCTAGGCAACAGTGGGACGAGGTTTGTAGCTTCGTCGATGACAAGATGCACACAGGGGGCAAGTGGAACTTGCTCGAGCACCTGCTCAATGAATCAAACTCGAAACCTAACCAGAAGGGGTCAATCGACAAAATCCTCCATGTGGCGAAATTGGAACACTCAGAACAAAAAATACTCGAAATACTCGCGGAAACATATCTGCCGGTTGATCTTTCATGCGACGCCGACTATACTCCTTACGAGGGTTCACACGCGCAATCTATAGAAGAACCTTTCAGCACGGGTGAAGTGAGGGAGGCCCTCATGGGACTGAATGGGTGATCGTTCCCGGGCCCATACGAGATCTCTGATAGGCTCCTTCGTAATCTAAACGATGCTTCCATACAACGAGACTCATGAACGAGACTAACAAGGTGTGGGAAAAGGGAGCCGTCCCGGAATAGTGGAAACTGGCGTCAGTCATTAATCTCAGGCCCATATCGCCTACATTCTGTATAGGCAAGGTGGCCGAACGCGTCATTAACAACCGCATTTCTAAACACATTGAAGAGCATGGTCTCTTTCGGTACAACATGATTGGCTTTTGGCCGGCACTTTCGAACCAGTACACCACGATGTTGATCAAACATCAGGTTATCGACGTGCAGATGAGAGATGTCAGGGCAATCCTGGGCCTTGACCTCGCAAAAGCCTTTGCCAATCTCTCGCACACGCATATTCTCATATCCATCTCTAGTTTTGGCTTGGGGCATAGATTCCATGCATTCACCAGCTCCTTCCTCAAAAGCAGAAGGCCCACGATTAAGAGAGAGATCTCAAATGAGAACCACTCGTTCTTGGCTCCAAAGGTACGCCACAAGGTTCCGTGGTCTCACCACTTTTATTCAACGTTGCTATTTGTGGGCTCTCCGAGGCGCTCTCGCAAGTCGAAGGCATACGTCATACCCTTTACACCGACGATATGACTGTCTGGCGTACGGGTGGCAGCGAGGGCACAGTAGAGGAGGCACTCCAAGAGGCTGCGTATTACACCGAGGCTTTCCTTAACGGAACCGGACTCCGACTCTCTCCGAATAAGTCGGAACTTTTGCTCTATAAACCCAAGAGAATCGGTGTCAAACCTAAGGGCTGGGCCCCCTCTGGAACGTCAATAGAAAGCTTTAGACCAGCTCTGGTCATCTCATCTTTAGGGTAGAGGTCATCAGAGTTCTTGGCATACTTATAGAAGCTAATGGCACTAATGGACATACCATAAACAAGCTCAAGCTAAAACGGAAAGCATGGTTCGGCTTATCACTAGAGTCTCCAACTCTCGACGTAGCCTCAGAGAGGACAATTTACAAAGGTTGTTCCAAACTTTGTTGATTAGAAACTTTACCAACGTTGCCCCCATGCACTGCCGGCAGGTAATGAAAAAAACTCAGCTCAATCTCCTCATCCGCAGGAGCATCAAGAGAGGGCCAGGAGTCCCTTCGAGCACTAGCACGGAATGCCTCATGAAACTGGGTATTCACAGCACGTTGGTAGAGATAATCGACGCACACTATACGGCTCAAACGGCCAGGTTCTCCTCCTCAGCCGCGAGCAGGAGCATCCTGGCTGTCATGAATGTAGTCCAGCTCTAGAAGAGGAACGCAAACATAATCACACTAAGGAGCAAAGGGCTTACATTACGATCTCTCCTGTACCCCGCAACGTGCACCTGCAGCACAATACGGGGAGACGAAGGGCCAGGGGTGAAGCCCTGCTCAAAGGCATTCGTGCCAACCCAGAGTCTGTATGCTTCGTAGACGCGGCTCATTACGGTCGATCAGCCAATTTCTCGGCTGTCACGGTTGATCACACAGGTTCAGTTCTCCAGTCCGCTTCTATCAGGAACGCCACTCCTGCTAATTCTGAGCAGGTAGCTATCGCCCTCGCCCTCCTTGACGATTCCAAGCGAGATCTACACGGACTCACGAGCGGTGATCAGGGCCTTTGCGTCCGGATCGGTATAAGCGGAAGTAACTCACATTTTAGGTCATAGGGATATTTCCCCTCACCCAATCATCTTGTTTCCGGCTGACCATGGATCACATCTGGCCTCCATTGCCAACTTGAACGAGATCGCCCACGCCCAAGCGCGTGAACTTTCCTCGCTGGGCAGCCTGGAGGATGTTCGGACTGCCATCTAGCGGTCTTTAGGCACGTTCTCCTCACTTCTAATGAGATCACCCAACGTTATCAGTTGGGCAGGAGGGTCTTCCCCCTTCCTCACGTGAAACTCTCTAGAGCACAGGCATCTACCCTCCGCATGCTTCATACCAGGTCATGCCCTCGTCTTTATACCCACAGCGAGTTCATCGATGCCCTTGATCCAGCATGCCCAGATTGTGACGCCGCTTGTACGTTAGATCACATGCTCTGGCAGTACCCCTCATTACAGGGTCCTCAACGCACAACCGAAGCAGAATGGAGCTCCATGCTCAGGAGCTCAGAGCTTCTACATCAGGAACACTTTTGATGCAGCGCGAAACGTAACATGGACACAAGAAGGCACAAATAAAAAGACAACACGCTGTGTTGTCTTTTTACTTGTGCCTTCTTGTGTCCGTGTTACGTTTCGCGCTCCATCAAAAGTGTTCCTCATGAATCACCAAAAAGCCCCCACCGCTACCCTTGTCCTCTACACCAATTCAGGGCCGTCCACAGAGCCCGCGACGCGACGGTGAGGCTCGGCCTACTCTTCGGGTTCCCGACGTCGGACCGGCCCGCCGCTCTACCACCGTGGCCGTTGGCGTTTCTCAGGACCTAAATAAAGTTCTCTGCCTCCCTGTCTGTTCTACAACCATCCATATCAAACCTACCCCTTTGACCAATCAAACGTCAGTAACCACGCATTACAGGGTTCCAGTTTTTCAGGGTGGTGGATATTTGTTTTTTCTTGCACTTAATTAGGCAGTTATTTTCTTTTCACGCGGTATCTACAATGGCCTTGTTTACTCAGGTCAACGTTATTTCTCCTTTTAAATCGTGTCCCGAGTTTAAATGCTTTCCGATTGTTCAGTTCACACATGGCATTCCACCTGTGGCTTGAATCATAAATATCACACCGTGGCTAAATGAACGTGTCGCAGCTGCCGGCAGAAAAAGAGGAGTGCAGGCACGCTCTCACTGTACTCTGGTTCCGTCTGCTGCTCTGCCACGGTAAGGTATAATCACCTTTCTAGCGTGTTGAAAATTGGGACGTGACAAAGCAAAATCTGTAAGCTTAATTATTGATGGAAATGAATTGAATGAAAGGATAATAATTGATTAATGATTGTATCATTCGGGCCTTCGCCCCAGTCAATAGGGCTGACATTTCAGAAGAAATTTTTGAGTTCGATAATTGGGCCTACCACTATTAACGAGAGTTTGTACGTCGGCTAAGAAACATTTACGTCTGAATATCAAGCTCGTGTGCTCAGTGGCAGGAATATGTGTTCAGTGCACGAACATTTTACAGACAATCGTGGTTGTCTAGATTCTAAATAACGCGCATTAGGTAGGCACACCTGTACACAATGTATAAATGACATGTCTACGAAACGCCTCTTTATTGGGCACGAAATGAAATTTCGATATTTTCCCAAGGCTCCTTAAGCTGTCGGCTTTATGTGATAATAACTTAGAAAACAAGAGGTGTCAATAGCTTGTTTTGCAGTTCATATTTATTTCAGTAATAAGTTTACGAGAAAAATTCGAAGTCTTAGAAAACCCACAGTAGAATTATTCCGGAGCAGTTTCTTTCATGAACATCATAGACTGAGAATGTTGAATGTAATAACGTAGTGAAATACTATAACGCCTTCTCGGCAGTTCGCTGAACTCGACCGCGTGATAAAAGTTTTGCGAATGATGTGGCCGTCATTAGTTCCGTTCGTTACAGTTGCCGAAGAATCTCACTTTACCTGGTATTGATGAAAACAAATTTAACAAGATTCTATATTTTTCCAGCGCGCGTGGCCTCTAATCGGAAATCATGGAGCACAAAAGAGATAATGGTTGGTGTACGACACCTTAAGCAATGAATCAGTGTTCATGACAAGGTCATCATCGATGTTGCGTCTGCCTTCTGCAATGTGGCCGTGATGGATTGCAACGTTCGGCCTGCAAGCGAAGATCCTTGGTTCAATCCAAGGTATATCAGCTAGAATATCTTATTACAGCGAACTTTCTCTGCCTGCTAACTGGTGTTTCATTTCACTCAGTATTGCCTCGCCGAATAAATTCGCTAATATATCATGGAATTCTGACCGATAAATAGCGCCGATTATTGCGCCTTTCTTCGGCGAAATCAAGGGTCAAATCATGATAAAAGTCCTGAGCGAATAGTGTTGCCTCCCAGGTATCTCTAAAACACTACGCCATCCTAATGAAATGGCGCCTTATATTGAATGGCGTCTTTGGATTTCTTGCACATCCTAAGTTCGGGCTGCCCATTTTGTGTTTTTTTTTTTGTATGGCTCTATTTTTGGCCAATCCTTCAGTGCGGTTATATGACACGCAGGGTGCAGAATGCTTAAAGGTATTGTGAGCATTATTCATATGCTTCATATTCTGATCAGTACATACTCATCAACCCCATTCTGGGCCTTGTGGTGGGGCTTTCGCTTTAGAGAATAAAGAAGAGATCGAGTGACCACCTAAACGTTGGCTCCCTAGTGGTGGAGTGTGCTGTCTGGTTTCTCGGTCCTCTCGCCCCGGTCTCCCTTCAGCTTCACCTACGCTACATACCTGGAGCTCCGCTCGGGGCGCCGCTTCTTCCAACTGCACTCGAACATGTCCCAAGACCAGCAGGCCAATACCACGACATCCACCTTGCCTGCACTGGCGGCAACCCCTTCTTGGACTGTCACCACCCGTCAAAAGGATCCACCGGTGTTTGCTGGACTTCGCGGGGACGACGTTAAAGACTGGTTGGAGCAATACGAGCGCGTGAGTGACTTTAATGACTGGGACGAATCTGCAAAACTGCGGCACGTCGTGTTCTATCTCACCGGTGTCGTAAAAACTTGGTTTTCCAACCATGCGCTCCATCTCGTACTTTGGAGCACGTTTAAAGTTCACCTACGACAGATTTTCGCGAACTCTTCTGTCCACTCAGATATCGCCCAGAAGAAGCTTTCTCAGCATGTTCAACACGCGGGAGAGTCGTAGACTACGTACATAGAGGACGTCCTCGCCGTCTGCCTCCGCGTGAACAGCTGGATGGCGGAGATTGACCTTGTACGCCACCTGCTCAAGGGTATTGCGACTGTGGCATTTAATGGTCTTGTCATGCTGAACCCCACTACACTTGCAGACATCATCAGTACTTGTCAGCGCCTGGATGAGCTTAGTATGATCCCGTTGATAGGCCGTTTGTCTGTGGATGGTACGCAGTGGTGAACTTCTGATTGGTCGAGCAAGAACGAAGAGTGTCGTCGACTACTTTAGACAGGAAGTAGCGGCCGCCTTCCGTGATTAACTGACGAGGAGCACCGTGGCGCAGGATGACGTCGTGAAGAAGGAAATTGGGTACATCAGTAGCACAGCTGGTGGGAAGTGCTCGTGTAACAGCGTACCGCGTTGCGTAGTCAGTACCGACTGCAACCCATCTATTGCCAGTGGTTGACTTGGGAAAAAACCCTAGAAGATCGAGTCCCACCAGGAAAAATGGTTCATCAGGGATATCGAGGGGCTGAAGGCTGCCAGCAGGCAGTAGGGCAGGAGTCTTGCGTCGCTGGCACAGGTCACAAGCCGCAACCTACTGTCGCACAGAACGGTAGAGACCAGGCCAAAAGAAGCGCCTACAGATGCGATCATACGTGCGTGACATGCCTAGGTGTCCGGCCGACGGTGCATCGTGAAGCTGTCGCAAAACAGTAGAGCGAAGATGCGCGGGAACAACAAGCAAGAGCTCAGCGCCGTCAGACCGGGCGTTGTAGCGGTGTAAGGTGTTGTTGTGGCGCACAAACATCCGTAGGGTAGGGTCAGGATGTGGTGAGTGGAGACCGTCTATAATAGGCCGCAAAGATAAGTCGCGGCGCTGTTCGTCAGCTACGTGGACGAAGTCTGTAATGACCACAACAAAGGTGTCAGGTTCATCTTCCAGTGTATCAGGGGGATCGACCGGATATCGTGACAAGCAGTCAGTGTCATGGTGAAGCAGTCCAGATTTGTAGAAAACAGAAAATGAGTACTCTTGCAAGCGGAATGCCCAACGGCCAAGGCGACCACAGGGGTCCTTGAACGAGGAAAGCCAGCAAAGCGCATGGTGGTCTGTAATAACTCAAAAATGCCTGCCATACAGGTACGGGCGGAATTTTGCGATGTCCCAGACGAAAGCTAAGCACTCGCGTTCTGTGATCGAGTAATTTTGCTCCGACGGCGGCAGAAGGTGGCTTGCATAGGCGACCACGCGGTGAAGGCCGTGCTGCTGTTGTGCAAGGACGGCGCCTATACCGTGGCCACTGGCGTCGGCACGAACGTCCGTGCTGGCTGACGCGTCGAAATATGCTAGAACAGGTGGGTTCGTTAGGATGGCAACGAGCGATGAAAAGGCGTCCGCTTGGTCATGATCCCAAGTGAAAACCACGTCCTTCTTGAGTAGGCCAGTTAGAGGGCGGGCCACTTCCGCGAAGTTCTGGACAAAACGATGGAAGTACGAGCACAGGCCAAGAAAACTGCGGACGTCCTTGGCCAACCGTGGAGTAGGGAACTGACTAACCGCGCGGACTTTGTCAGGGTCTGGCTGCACGCCTGTAGCGTCAACAAGGTGGCCGAGTACGCAGATTTGACGGTGCCCAAAGCGACATTTCGACGAGTTAAGCTGAAGACGAGCATGGCGAAAGACATCAAGGACGGTGGACAGGCGAGTGAGATGGTTTTCAAACGTAGTCGAAAAAAACGATAACATCGTCCAGGTAGCAAAGGCATATGGACCACTTGATGCCTCGAAGAAGAGAGCTAGTCCATCATGCCCTCGAAAGTAGCAGGGGCGTTACATAAGCCAAAAGGCATCACTTTAAATTAATAGAGGCCATCAGGAGTCACGAAGGCGGTCTTCTCGCGGCCTTGATCGTCCACAGCGATTTTCCAGTATCCTGAGCGCAGGTCAATGGAAGAGTAATATTTGGCGCCGTGCAAGCAGTCCAGTGCGTCGTCAATACGCGGGAGAGGATACACATCCTTCTTGGTAATCTGGTTGATGTGGCGGTAGTCTACACAGAATCTCCAGCTATTGTACTTATTTTTCACAAGTACGACGGGAGAGCCCCAAGGACTGCATAAGGGTTCAATTATGCCTTTGCCCAGCATTTTCTCCACTTCCTCTTGGATTACAGCACTCTCCGGAGCTGACACACGGTAAGGCATTCGATGAATAGGACTCGCATCGCCGGTGTGAATGCGATGGGTGACAACGGAAGTCTGGCCCAAAGGACGGTCGCCAAAGTCAAAGATATCATGGTAGGAAACTAGCACGCGGCGAAGGGCAGCTGACTGTGCCGGAGCGAGGTCTCCTGATATCATGCACCCGAAGTAGTCGCAGGACGAGCCTGACTGCGATGATGGCTGTGAAAAATCCGGTGGAGGTTCTGTGGTCAGGCCAGAAACCGTGTGGCCAGCCAATGGGGTCAGATGAGCGAGTAATATGCCGCGAGGAAGAACTTGCATCAAGTAGCCAAAATTGAGGATGGGAAAGGAGGTGCCGTTGTTTATAACTGTCACCACCGTATAGAGGAGCGCGACGTTGCGTGTCATGGCGACCTCAGGAATAGGGCAGGCAACGTAGTCGCCGTCGGGTAGGGGCCGAAAGGCTGAAAGCTGGACGTATTTTGCGGCTTGCGGAGGCAGGCAAAGAAACTCGACGGAGTGTAGGCGGGGTGGGCCGGCATCGACGTTGTCGGAGCACGAAGGAAGTTCTAGCGAGAGAAGGCCCGCGGAGCAGTCGATAAGGGCAGCATGTGTGGACAGAAAGTCGATTCCCAAGATGAGGGCATGGGGGCACTGTTCTAGAACAGCAAAAAGAACAGATGTGTGGCGACCAGAAATGGTGATGCGTGCAGTGCACATTCCAAGTACGGAAGGTGTACTCCCGTCGGCTACTCGGACGGTAGGTGAAGTCGCGGGCGTCAGGACTTTCTGGAGGCGGCGCCGGAGGCTCGAGCCCACTACAGAAATTTGTGCGCCGGTATCGACAAGAGCGGTAACTGCCACACCATCAACCAGAACTTCAAGAAGGTTGCATCGGGTATGAGGGACCATCAGAGGATTTTCAGGCCGGGTCGTAAATGCAGCGTCACTTCCGGGGGCTGCACTGGCTAGTTTTCCGAGAGGCGGTCAAAGGGAGACCGAGAGCGGCGAGGTTGGAGCGAGCGGGACTGACGGCGCTGGGGCGATGGTGAGCGGCTGATCCGGTTTTCCCTAGCAGGACGTTCAGCACTTGAGTCCTCAGGACGGAACGACGGGGCATATGGTGCACAGTCTGGGCGACTGTAAGTGTTTGGTCGATAGGACGTGGGCCAGTGGCTGCGGCAATGGTGGGCGATGTGTCCAATCCTAGAGCATCTGAAGCAGATGGGCCGGTCATCAGGTGTGCGCCAATCGGCTGGATTTCGATAACGTGTCGTAAAGGTCGTGTTCGGTCTTGCAGCAGCGACGACAGGGGCGACCGGGTTGGTAGCAACATGACCGTTATCAAAGGAGGGTAAAATGCCCATATTCGCGACCTCTTGGCGAACCACGGCCTGAATTAGAGATATTGGAGCCAGGTTGTTGCTTTGCATACCATCATGAGAGGTAACGGGTGCCATGGCCCCGAGTTCTCGACGGACGATCCTGGTGACGTGTTCTGGAGCTTGCGCTTGCCGAAGCGTGGCTAAACCTTCGCAAGAGGACGTGGCAGCCGTATTCGGAAGTTGGTCGAAGGGGTGAGTGATACGTGGACTTTTGGCCAGCTCAAAACGACGGCATTCAGCGATGACCGACTCCACTGTAGAGCAGTTCTTACACAGTAGCAGATTGAATGCGTCATCAGCTATGCCTTTCAGTACGTGGCCCACTTTGTTCGCCTCAGGCATGTCCTTGTGGACGTTGTGGCACAGAGACAACACGTCCTGGATATACGAGATGTACGGCTCTGTGGACGTCTGAGCTCGAATTGCGAGCTCCTGCTTGGCCGCTAGTTGTCGTCCGATAGGTCTCCCAAATAGATCGCGTAATTTCTGCTTACAGACGTCCCAACTTGTCAGATCTGCCTCATGCGTCTCGAACCAGAGTAGCGCAGTGCCCCGCAAATAGGAGATGAGATTCGCAAGCATTATCGTCGGGTCCCACTTGTTAGTGCGGCTGACGCGCTCATACATTGCCAGTCATTCATCGACGTCCACGCCGCTTGTGCCGTTGAATGTCCCGGGGTCACGAGGATGCAAGAGTCCTGTAAACTGCCGTCACCAGCCGTCGGCAGACCAAAATTTGTGTCGTGTCCGTCTCGTGTGAATGAGCCTATACGAGTACACATCGAGCGGTCGGGCGGGTCGGCATATCACGTGTTTCCCACGAGGGCGTCACTGAAGAGGCCGCTCTCATTGATGTCCGTCGTTTGTGGCTCGTAACTTTCATCTCTCCCTCCGCGTTCGCTGTTTGAGCTTTCACTGTGCTCGTTCTCTCGGTTACGCCGCCGATTCCGACGACGCTCGCTGTAGGAAAGGGCGTCTAAGCACTGCGCTCTAAAACTTGTTCTTCGTATTATTAATAATAGTATTCGCATTTTCGTTATTATTGTGTTACTTTTAAACGCAAAAAGGCTCGTCAAAATTGGCCCAGCAGTTGCTGAGAAAAATCCATGTCCCCTTTCACGTTCTTTAAATATGAGATTCTGGTTAAACCTTCCTCTAAAATGCTGAAGTTCAGTTTTGCAACTGGCTTTAAATATATTACTAAAACCAATCATTCCTTTTAGGAAATTCCAAATTCTGGCTTACTCGTCACTGCCAGGCTAGAAAGTGGCGCGGCAGAGGTGTGAATCAAGAAGGCGCCGGCGGAGTCACTGTCCCCACCTTGAAAGCGGGGCTTTGTATTGAGGCACCCTACGCAGGGATAATCTGGGACTACAGCCTACCACCCGCCGGGGTGGCTCAGTCAGCTAAGGCGTTGCGCTGCTGAGCACGAGGTCGCGGGATCGAATCCCGGCCCCGGCGGCCGCATTTCGATGGAGGCGAAATGCAAAAACGCCCGTGTGCTTGCGTTGTAGTGCACGTTAAAGAACCCCAGGTGGTCAAAATTAATCCGGAGCCCTCCTCTACGGCGTGCCTCATAATCAGAACTGGTTTTGGCACGTAAAACCCCAGAAAGAAGAAGAAGAAGACTACAGCCTACTGGGAATATCATCATTAACAAGTTTAATGTCCCCCCCTCCTCCTCCCCCCCCCCCCCCGCCGCTGCGACTACATGAAACAATTTCCCCTGGGGGCAAGGCAACGGAGGGAGGATCCGAATGGCTGTTCGCTTCACAATAGACTCTTTAAGACGAACTCGAAGGGACCACAAAAAAATGATTTGTATTATCGAAAAATATTACTTCAAAGGGTACATGAAATAGACTCACAACAGTAGAAAAATGACATAACAAGGTTTTGTTTAGCTGCACGTGATAGAAAACTGTCTTCAAATGATACTATTGCTTGGTTTCATTCAGTCCGTGATGGTTGTTTGTCGCTTCTTTGCAAATCGGCGAGCAGCCACAAACGACGTCACGTCATAGAATGACCTTAAGAATGCTTCTGTGCCTTCGTGCTGCTGGAAAAAGTTCACTATAGAGATTTCAATCAGGCAAATGCCGCCTCACCGGTCATCGTTGCAGGCTCCGGCACACTAACCTCCTGTACCGGTAGCGGCGGCGGTCTCTCCGAATGTCCGTCTTAAAAGAAAAGTACATCTGAGGCGCTATGTGTTAAGCGGACTTTTTTTTTGCATTGAGTTCATAGAAAACCAAACAAACCTTCCCATGTTGTTCCTTATATGCGAGAATTTGGCTTAACCGAGGTCGTCTTTACGAGACTTCACTGTATTTCCAATTATTTGGGATGTACCTCAATAACACAGTTAGTACAATGATCTAAACTTGAACACTTTACGCAAAGAAATTGCAGGTCCCCCCTAAAATTTGTATACCAAATAATTAAAGCGCACTAAAACTCAAGTCACAAGAATAATCTCCTTTTCTTCCGGATATGCCACAAGGCAAACAAACTAGCTAACCACAACCCCTTTTCGAACTAAAAGCAACTGTTTCAGATATAATTTCTTTTCGTCAACTGTCAGTGACTGGAACGGCCCAACAAACATTCAAGTCCTACAACTTACAATAGCATTATTTGTGTCGCATTTAGCGTAATGATTGTTGTTTTCCTTTTTTTACGTCACACTAAAATGCATTTTCTTTGTGCTATTTAGTTCTTTTGAGATTGCTATATACTGTTCTTACTTAGTAATATGCTACATATAACCTATGGCAACATAGGTTATATTCCCAATATCAAGCGCAGCAAAAAATAAATAATTAATAAATTATTAATTCTTAAATGTATAGTTAATGTGCTCGAGACGATAATATTGCCGGTGAATAAATCACAATAACGGCATTACGACGGCGGCGCATTTGTGTTAGAGCTTACGTGCACGGTTAAAGATATTACCTCCCACCACCACCTGCTTTGGTGCCGCTTTGCACTACATTCTGCTCCGGCCATTTGTGCAAGATAGCAGCCACAAGCCAGCAGCGGAAAAGGGAATGAAAGAGTCACACTTCGCTTCAAGAGTCATTCGCTTTAAACACATATCAGAGAGGTCACACATCTGCCGGGAACAGCTGTATAGCCTTGGCCGCCGGAAAGTTTGCAAGCCGGATGGCGCGACAGAATGAGGCCAATTGCATATGCATGCATCTCACGTGTCTCAATACACAGCCAGACACCATCACTGACTGCTACATCGCTTGCAAAATATTATTTATTTATTTATTTATTTATTATTTATTTATTTACTTATTTATTTATTTATTTATTTATTTATTTATTTATTTATTTATTTAAAGATGCCTTACAGGCCCCTAGAGACATTCTGTAACGGGGGAGATTACAATAAAAATTATTAATTATGCAATAGTTAGAATACATATGTGAATACATATACAAAAATATAGGGTAAGAAATGTGCTAATATAGTAATACAGTGTTACAATATATGTCCTAGGAAACAAACCAAACGCTTTGGATGCAATAGCTCATGTAACAATGAAATGTGACACAGTAAAACATAGTCAACAGAATTACAGAGCAAGCACGACATAATTAGGCTATAATAAAACAGTATTGAAGGCGTAGTTGCACATTAATAAGGGGAAAGGCAATGACAAAGAATGATATGTCAGGTTATGTAGAGTTGTTTGAAAAATGCGTTGTTAGAAGAAGCCAGAAATTTTCTTGGGCATTTTCATGAACTATTGTGTTAGGAAATTCGTTCCAAAGGCGATGGAGAGCTATTTGCGAAGTCACGGCGTAGATATTAGTTCATCTAGTAATTATTTAGATATCAGTTCATAGATAATAGTAAACATCTGCACCGCGTGCTATATGATGTTATTGCAGCATGGCCAGGCGGCCAGCTATAGAGAGCGGTTCTGGAACGACAGAATTGAGAGCACCTCATCATTACAAGCAGCATAAAATAGTAAGGTGGTACAGCCACACGTATGAGAGCTCGCTCTTCCTTTCATTAAAGCATTAGCTGAAATTCGAGCGACGCTCAAACTCAATAGCAAGATCATTCCCATTCAGTTCAGTTCAGTTCAATTTTATTCCTTAAAGGCCCCTTTTTGGGGGGCATTACATAAGGGGTACTGCTTTTATCGCATACCTTTATCGTACCATTTCTGTTCCTTCTGAAACTATTTTTTTATGAGGCTACCTCTATTATCGGATACGGTGTGAGTAAATGATCTTTTTTTTTGTATAGGACCGTATAATTTGCAAAGTTTGACTTCCTGCCAACCTGAATAAATGTGAGACGTACGCCTTTGAGGCACCTTTCGGAGAGTTCCTCTGCCTTTTGAAAAGAATGATTACAACACATCCTTTCATTCGCTTTGATTTTTTGACGTCTATAAAAGCCCAGATTGTTTTCTTCTTTCTAGAACCGACAATATCGATGATATTCGTTACATCAGCCAAACATCAGTAACTACACGCGTAACAGCTTCCAATTTTTGAGGTTCGTGGACACTCGTATTTTTTTTTTTTTTGCACATAATGCGGCAGTTTTGTTCGTACTCATTCTGTATCTACAATGGCCTCGTCGGTTGATGTCAGTTTCATTTCTTCATTTAAGTACTACGCCGAGTTTAAATGCGTACTGCTTGTTCAATTGACAACATGCCGCTCCAGTCGGACGCTTGCCCTCGTAAAAATCACAGCGTGTGTTAATAAACGCGTCGCAGCTGCCAGCATAAAAAGCAGTGCGGGAACACCCACACTGCAGTCTGATTCCATCTGCGGCTCTGCCACGGTAAGGGTTTACAACGTTTCTACACTACTTAACAGTTCAATGGGACAAAGCCAGATTTGTACGCTAAATTAACGTAACGCAACGCACCGTACAACATGCTCGATTTGTACGAAAAAATAAGGAGGTAGCAGCTTTGCCGGCCGAAATTATTACTTCCGCATCTGCAAGTATCAGTCACGCCATGCAGTTCGCAAGTTTCAGGACAGTTTGCCGTATAGGTTTACGGTAATCAATAATGGTACAACTTTTTCTCTTATGCCGCCGTTAGCATTTTTTCTAGAAAGTGAAGGAGTTCATAAGCACACAAATTTGTCACGAAGCTATAAAGGAAATCGATACCGATTTCTCAAAAAGAAAGGCTCGCAGTTGAAAAAATATTTGTCTTGTTCCGGGGACAAGGAAGAATTCTTTATTTGCTAGGTATTCTTTCCGAGTAAATCCGCATGGATTTCTTTATAGCTTCGTGCCACCATTTGGGTGCATGTCAATTTTCTCCGTTTGTTGTACATTACTCACCTTGCGGATATCCAAACAACTGATTTCCATTACCATTTCTACCATCATCCTGGTCCTCGCCCTAATGAATATGGCTAAGATTTCTGAAGCATATCCGATTTTGGGAAATGTACCTATCACTAACAACGCGATTTTATACGCTTGGTAAGGAAGTTTTATCTCATATTTCAAGCTGCTGCGCTCGCAATAGCAAGAATTTATTTTTGGTGCACTTAAATTTTACGGACAATCGCGGTTACTTAATTACGCCTCTTCAGGAGGCACGGCTACACAACATGTCCATATGACACGCTGCTGAAACACCTCTTTAATCGGCTCGAAATGAAATGCGATCTTTTGAGTATGCTCCTGTGGATGTCGGCTTTATGTAAAGATAACTGTAAAAACGAATGGTGTCAATAACTTGCTTTGCAGTTCGGAATTATTTTGAGTAATATGTTGACGCAAGAAATTGGAAGCCTTAACAAGCGCACTGTCGAATTATTCCGTGGGAGTTTTTTATAGGAACATAATGGAATGAGCATTTTGGCTATAATAACGAAGTCAACTACTCTGACGCCTTCTATGCACATCATTGCGCTTAAGGTTTACTCGAGCATCGGACAAGAGAGAGAGAGAAAAGAGTAAAGAAAAGACAGGGAGGTTAACCAGAGATTGTCTCCGGTTGGCTACCCTGTACCCGGGGAGGGGTAAAGGGATGCGACAGGAGAGAGAGAGAAAAATGAGTATAAAAAGGGAAAGAGAACGAAGTAAAAGAAAATCAGACACACACACACGAAAGAACTGTTTCTGTGGGCACTGTCAGGCAGTCTCCGAATGCGTTTTAGTGTTGCATAGTGTCAAACTCAAATCTTACGTCACACAGTGTAGAGTCACAATTTGTCACTGAGTTCAGTGTCTTTTACGTAACGCAGTATTACCTTCAGGGCGGCGCTACGCTATTGTTTGTGCAGGCCACCATCCAAGTATGGTGTTTTCCGTTATTGGGGTTTGTCCAGTTGATCTACGTCGGACAAATTTTTTTACAAAATCTATAGCCGTCATCAACCCCATTTTTGCACGTTCGGAAACATCTAATTTACTTGTTGTCGAGGAAAACTAATTAAATGACAAAATTGCCGCGCTACTGGCTACTCGAGGCCCCTTGCTTGTATTCGCAGGCTTATTTCACGCTCGGAAAAACACTTTTATGCATCACGTGTTCAGGAACGGAAAGCTGTATCGGGAGTTTTTCATGTTGCTGTACAATTTTCTCAGTTGACACTTTTCATGTAGTTATAGTGTTTGACCAGTTGATAAATAATCAAAACTAATTGTGGCACTAGGCGGAATGCAATAAAATAATCTGAGTATCTTCAAGCGACGGCAAAAATAATCACCTTGGTTCTGTCCAGCTACGTGGCATTTGCATATTTTTATATATTGGTGCATCATAGTTGGGACACCCTGTATATTTTTCCGGTGATTGTGGCCACTCACTGGAAAGCATGGGGCATAAATGACGCTTCTAACCTTATCAATGAATCAGTATTCATGACAAAGCCATCATCGGTATTGTGTATGCCTTGTATAATCTGGCCGTGGTGCGATTGCAACGTGCGGCCTGCAAGCGAAGATCCTTGGCTGAATTCCAGAAATATCAGCGAGGATATCTTTTTACAGCAAAGTTTATCTACCTACTATCCCGTGTTTCACGCCACTCAGTATTGCCTTGCTGATTAAATTCGCTAACACATCCGACAAGTAGAGCCAGGGATTACACCTCCCTTGTGCTGATTCAAGCGACAAATGATGATAAAAAATTTGTGCAAGTTGTGTTGGCTCACAGATATCTATAAATCACACAGCCCTCTCAATGGAATAGCGGGTTATATTGAATGACTTGTTTTGTTTTTATAATTATCTTGAATCGGGGCTACCCAATCTCTGCCTCTTTTGTATGTGCCCATATTTGGCTAATCCTTCAGAATGGTTACGTGACAAATGGGGTATAAAAACCGAAAACGTATTATTTACACATGCATCCTACGTATGTGTGTATTCACATCTCATCACGCTTCTTCCTTCGACAAGCGTAAAATGTTGGCTTTGTACTCATCACATGTATGCGTGGATATTGAACAGGATAGTATACATGACATTTAGTTGCATATAATTTATTCAACCACTTCACGAAAGCTTCGCTTCGCATATATTTCAACATGCTTCCCGGATATGCATTAGTTTTACAACGTGATGACGCACCTGAAACAGCGCATGAAGAACCAACGTACACTACCTGCCCGTTTACTTTCACACACCTGGGGCGCTATGAGGCAAAATGATTCCAAACTGTTCTGATTCCAATTTCTGCATTCAGCCTCCACGATTACTCAAACATTTTCGGGCCACTCCAAAAGTCGCCTGCCTATCACGCGACGTCACGAAAACCGCGATAGCTCCCCATCTGATATAACGTGTACACACTGTTCATGCTTGATTAAACCGCACAAAAGAAAAATAGTCATTCCTGATTCGAAGCGTTTTCACCGTTAGCCCTCTGCTATTGGTATAATGTTTTCTGGCTACGCCCACTTCGCCTGTCTGTCATGCGGCCTCACAAAACCGCGAAAACTCCCCACGTCAAAGTGACGTGTACGAGAAAAACATGCATTAATATGCCGAACAAAACTGAAAAATTTTCTGAATAGCCACAGACTGCCCCGTTCCGAAAGGAATAGAAGATGGCTGCCCGCCGATCGCTCAGGCCCTCGCTACTCGCACCTGCCGGTGAGCATGTATTTATTTGCCCATAATAAACCTTTTTGCGTGGCAATAAAACGTTATCGAGCCCTTTCGGCATGCATACGACATCGCTCTGCCAGCTCTTCCTTGCTGAGGATGCGTTTTAGCGGCATTTTAATCCTTCCGATGCACGCCGCCGCGATTTTCGACCAGCCCCGCAAGCTATATAGGTAAGAGAAGCCGGTACCACCCTCTTCATGCGGCAATCTATTTTCACGGTGCTGGCTCGGCCCCATCGAAACCATCTCCACTCGAGCGTGCTGCTCGCCTCTTGTCAGCCAATTGGATAAGAAAAACCGCTGAGTGTAGACAAATATATTGGTTTTGAAAGCGAACAAAGGTGACCTCCTATAAACGAGAAGCGTGTTTGATTAGGTTGTTCAGACAACGCGGCCGGTCACCGCCCGATGATGGTTACGTAAATGTGGAGTCAGGAGTTTGGAATCAAAACAGTTTGGAAGCATTTTACGTTATAGCGCCCCTGACGTGATCAACAGATAAAAGACATGCACACGAAGCGTGTCGGGCTCCAAGGATCATCGGGCATATTGCTGCCATAACATACAATTTTAACACGAAAGTGTTTTATGCCGGGGTCCACCAAGACTTCACTGACGTATTTCCGTCACGGAAATACGTCATAGAACATAATACAAAGAAAGAAACCAGAAGAAAAAGTTCCACAAACATGCAAAATTTGGAAATCGAACCCACGACCTCTCGGTCCGCGACGATAGATCGCCGAGCGTTTAACCCATTGCGCCACAAACGCATTTGCAGAGAGCTACACAGACGCGCCTTATATATCTAAAGCCCAGACCACACGTACGCTTGCAAACGCGCGCAAGCTCGCGTCCGCGCGCCCACGCATGCGCAGACGGTGCGGCACGGCTCGAACGCGTCGAAACGCGGCGCGATCTCGGTGATCAGCTCCTCTCAGTTATCGCGCGCCTGGGCTGCCTCGCGTCGGCGTGCCTGGCTACGCAGCGACGGCGCGGTACATTCAACTCTCAGTTAAGCAGAATTATACCATGCAAGAAAGTGCTTCTTCTTCACTTTTTGTGCTGATCTAACAGCTCCAAAAAGATAACAATTGCGTTTATAGATATCGAAGCATTTTGAATCACTGCCAACAACGAAATACGAAGTGGCGTCTGTCAAGGTGTAAACACGTGAGGCCAGTGAGCGCGCGCTGTCGCGCGTATTTGTGGATGCAAACCGCCATTCCACGCTAGGCGCGGCAACTGCAAGGCGCGTAGACGCGAGCTTACGCGCGTCCGCAAGCGTACGTGTAGTCTGGGCTTAACACTCCTCCGTGTACCCGCGCTCTTGCTCGGGGCGGTGCCGCCGCCTACGAGCAGAAAAGAGAAGTACTGCATTATGACACTAACGCGCACCGACAGTGAACGCTTCGGTGGTCTCAGCACTACGACGCCTCGATGCCAGCATTCGAAGGGACGCTGGCATCAAGAAGCACTACCAACGCCACCTAGGTGGCGTTCACCGTACTCAGCACAGCGGAGCGTGGCCTCCGCAATTAGCTCTGAAAATGTTTCTGAAGTTGATCGCGGAGGCTGCAATTACGACGCGCTGTACGCGCTGATTTGACTCGGTGACGATTCAGTTACGTGCTTTGTCTTGCGCGTTGTATTAGTGTGTCAGTTACGTGCTTCGTCTTTCGCGTTGTGCTAGCGTGTGCAGCGTAGTGCAGCTTCCATATGCACGACGGTTGCTCATGGTCATCGACGTTGGTAGTCGTGATGGAGGAGACGTGCCACCAGGCGTCAGCGTGGGTGCATCAAGGCCTAAGGGCGCTTTAGCCACAAAACACCAATAGACATTATATATCAATGTGCAATAAACATTACACTACTTCTGTGAAGACACGTTTCACTTTCGTGTTCTATACCGATTCCTATATAAGAGGGATCAACCACATTTTTTTTAAGCATCGTGTTCGTTGCTATACTATAAGTGAGCCGCATTGTATATATTTGCATTTCTTGACTTTAGATAAGGGAGCGGCGCTGTTTATTTAAAAGAAAATTACTACAGAACTTAAGTCATGATGCCTGTCGGTGGTTATAGGATTAGCATTCCAGAAATGTAACGACACAACGCACTGCTGAAGTCACGTTTGTCGAACTTGTGCAGTGGTCCTTCTAATACTTTCATTGCTTTGTGTAAATGGCCGATATCAACAGCACTGGCTTGTGAAGGTCGCCGAAGTATATGGTGGCAGGACAATGACTCCATGACGTCACAGCAGTGAGGAAGATGGAATCACGTCGGTGGAGCGACAAAGACAGTATAACGACAATGCAATGACGACAATGAGAGGGCGATTCTTAAAATACAAAGCTGTGATAACGACGAGCGCTTGACGCGACGATATGAGGACAACGAGGTGACGAGGAGTGTATGACAAAGATGATAACCACCGCTCGACAACGGCGGCATAAGCACGATTGAATGAGACACCATAATTAATAAAAAATTATGAGCAAGGAATGACGTCAATGGATCGACGAAAGCTGCATAAGGACGATGACATGGCGGCAATGGGACGACGTTACTAAAGTGATCACGATGGTAAAAGAACAGCGTGACGTCAACGACATAACGACATTTGCACGACGACTGTTTCACGACGACGGCTGAAGACGACGGCATAATGAAAGTCGGATGTCTAAGTTATAATGACGACAATAGAACGACCGCGACGCCATCGCGGGGATGGTATGTCCACGAATGCGTGACGACGACCCTATGATGATGATGATGGCATGGCAATGGCATGAGAACAATGGGATGACGGCGAGCGTAGGATGACATGGCGTGACAAATCATCGACGTGTGTGGCGGTGATGATGTGACGACGATTGCATGACGAGGCCAGTTTGACAACGGATGCTTGATAGCGACTATCTCATAACGACGGCATGAGACCGGCGGCATAATGACGATTGCAATGACGGCAGTATGATAACAATGTAAGGAGAAAAAAGATTCAAGTGTTTTGACTGTGTAAATTGCGCTTTTAGCACTAGGATGGAAAAACGGCGACAATAAGCCATGCTCATGACTATGACTTCTACCATCATGCTTTATTGTTTCCTTCCCTTAGTACCCACGTCCAAACCCATTTCAGTGGTTTTTGAGTGTTAATCTTTTTGCTGAGTCATTGACGTTTTTGCTGTGTCATGCTCATGACTACGACTTCTACCATCATCCTTCATCGTTTCCTTCACTTAGTACCTACGTCAGAACCCATTTCAGTGGCTTTTGAGTGTTAATATTTTTTCGCGAAGTCATTGTCAGTTTGGCTGAGTCAAGGTCATGACTATGACTTCTGCTATCATCCTTTAGTGTTTCCTTCACTTAGTACCCACGTCCGAACCCATTTCAGGGGTTTTTGAGTGTTAATGTTTTTTCGCTGAGTCATTGACTTTTTTGCTGAGTCATGCTCATGACTATGACTTCTACCATCATGCTTTATTGTTTCCTTCCCTTAGTACCCACGTTCGAACCCATTTCAGTGGTTTTTGAGTGTTAATCTTTTTTGCTGAGTCATTGTCATTTTTGCCGAGTCACGCTCACGACTATGACTTCTACCAGGATCCTTTAGTGTTTCCTTCGCTTAGTATCCACGTCATAATCCATTCCAATGGTTCTTGCGTCTTAATATTTGTTCGCTGAGTCATTGTCATGACCTAAATGACAGGCATGTCATGACATTCATTTTATGTTCGTCATATGCTGTTATCATAGGATGCCAATTTTGGTACATACCAAGTTGACGAAACGACCATGAGAGCACAAAGTCGTACCGCGGCTGGAATAGATAGATAGATAGATAGATAGATAGATAGATAGATAGATAGATAGATAGATAGATAGATAGATACTGTCAAAGTAGCAAATGTTCGCCAAGAAATAGTTCGCGTTAAAAATTGCCTTCGAGGGGACGGACGAAGGCGGTAAAACCACGACTTCATGAAGACAATAAAATGAGGTCGCTGAATTAATTACTGTGTAAACAGGATCTGGCAGCCTACCAAGCCGACGTTTAATGGACCGTTGGGATTACCCCGGGGATAAACAGCGGGGCCGCACTGTTTCAGCTTCGCTGTTTAACCATCTGCACGGTGTGCTTGGGTGGTGACTTTCGACGTCTTCGCCATGATATTTACGTGATTTCAGTTCATACGAGGTCATCGAAGAACCACTGCGTAGCCTTCAGGTGCCGCAGTAGCTCCAGTATGCGGAAATTTGCCTTGGCTACGCAAACATGCAACGCGCGTCATCCGCCGCGGTGTTAACTATTGTGGCGATTGTAAACCATTTCGGCTGTATCGGTTTTCACTCGACGAAGAGAACCGGCGTCTGTCAGTTAACAGCAAGAACCGGAAAATCTTCTCGCGATTGAATAGGTTGGCGTGGGATCTAAAACATAGGAATGCATTCTCGTTTATAGCCAACCAAATGTAACCCAGAAAACGTCTGAGCGCCAATCGCTATAACACACTTGCGTCAACCACCGGTGTCGTTCTCATGCATTTCAAGTCTAATACACTTGAAGTTACTAGGCTATGTCTATGCTAGACTCCAGTATAAGATCAATGGTCTTGCTCAAGGTGGTGATCATTGCGGTTGGTAAACCAACATGCTATAAGTAAGCTTTGTGTTCGGCATTGCTTTTTTGCCCTGTAGAGCAGTAATAACCGAATAGGATCGGACAAAAAGAATCGGGCGGCTATTTGTGAGGACACAATTACCGTAAGACGGTTGAGTGCCTATATAGAGAAATGGACGAACAAGAGCGAAAGAAAATTGGTTCTTATCCATTTCGCTTAAAAAAAACAATTACGGAACTCATCTCACGATCACTGTCGACGGTAATGAGAATAGCCGCCGTGAAAAGCAGCCACATTGTGTAGCGAGCCTATGTCGACGCCGTGACGATGAAATCGAACGGCAAAAGTGTAGAACGACGGCAGTATGACGAAAATGAGGTGTGTATTCTCACATTATGTCGATGATATAACAACAATGTGTCGACGGCGACATCAGATTACTATGACATGACGACGACGGTTTGACAATGGATGCGTGATAGAATCTGTGCGACGGCGACGCAATGATGGCCATTGCATGACAAAGCCTGCAAAATTACGTTTAAGTAAAGACTGCATGATAATGATAAAATGACGAACTACGAATGACATGGACGGATCGACGAAGGTGGTAGGAATTCATAGTCATGAGCATGACTCAGGGAAAATGACAATGACTCAGCAAAAAAGATTAACACTGAATGAATGTGTGATTGAATAAAACATTTATTGAAAGTTATATGTTGTATTAGGTATTGTTGGAGAGGGTCGGGCGTGTCCCTATTCCGGGCGTCCATTGGACAGGGCTGCCACCCGCGCACGCTCCACGAGGCTCCGTTGGTCCTCGAGAGCCGGGCTGGACAAGGCCTCCTCCCACCCCTCCCACGTCGGCTGCGTAACTCGCTCTATGCTGCTGTTTGCTTGGCCCGGCCGCCACAGAATTTACAGGTAGCGTTAAAATGTTCAGGATCTATTTTGGCCAGCACGGCCGGGCTGCCGTACGACATAGTTTGGAGCCTGCGCAGAGTTTGTCTGCACAGCCTATATAGTTGCAGTATATCTGCGTATGTTGTAATGGGTGTTGGTAACTGAATGCCGCGGTCTGAGGGGTCGGTAGACAGAGCCCGGGGAAGGAAGGCTCGGGCCGAGTTGTGTGCTAACTCGTTTCCCGCTACCCCCTGGTGACCCCGCACCCAGGTGAGTCGCTTTCTCAGGGCTCGTGTACGTGCCTGCCATAAGATGGCGCGAGCTAGATGTGAAATTCGTCCTCACATGTAGTTCCTATATGCTACCTTAGAGTCGATAAGTATGTAGTCCGCAGAAGAGTGTGTTGCTGCAAGTGCGATCGCGCTATCTTCTACAGTCGATGCATCCGAGCTTCTTAGTGATAGACCGTCAACTACCTGATTTTGGTGGATGACTGCTGCTGTGGAAGTCTCACTAAGTGGGCCGGCAGCATCAACGAAGTATAGGCTCACTCTGCGCTGCTATAGCGTTCATTCAGGGCTTTAGCTCGGGCTGCTCTTCTTGCTTGGTGGTAATGTGGGTGCAGGTTTCGGGGTAAAGGCAATGTGAGGAAACAGCACCGCCATTCACGGGATATGTCTTGCCTGCCTGAAGCTGTAGGAGGAATAGCAATGTGGAGATCATCCAGGACCTTCTTGCCTGTTTTAGTAGTGCTCCGGCGCATAATTTGGTTTGTGAGATGAGCCTCGATAAGCTCCGGAGCCGTGTTGTGTATAACTAATTTAAGAAGCCGCGAGGTGGATGTTTTAGATAGTAAATTTAGTGCCTTCTTGTGGACGTTACGGATAAGGACATCTCATTTGTTTAGGTCGCATTTCCGTAAGTGAAGGTAAGGGGTGCTGTAAGTTATCCTGCATATGACGAAAGCCTGTCGAAGCCGTAGGATGTCGTGTTCCTGCAAGCCATGGTTCCTCTTGGCGATTCTTGAGATCATACGCGTGGTTTGCTCGCACGTGCCTTGTAGCTTGGTCAGTGTGGCCGCGTTGGCCCCGTTGTTGCTGAATGTGACTCCGAGAATCCGCATTTTCTCTCGCTCGGGAATGGGAGTGCCGCGTACCTGAATGTTAAACGCTGCTGTGTCTCCCTTCCTCCGTAACAGCAGCAGTTCAGATTTCTCAGGTGCGCACCGGAGGCCGCATGCTTCTGCTTGGTTACGGTGGCTAGATGGGTAGGTGCGCCGACCGAGCGTAGTTCACCACTTCTCCGGATCATGACGCAGAAGTGGCGCTGCGGACAGTACAACGGCTGAGCTGCGCGCAACGTCAGCTGCGCTGTGCATAGAGTTAATATTAACTCTATTGCGCTGTGTAGACGAGAAGCGCGTTTGATAGTAACACTGCCTTTGCTCTAGCTTGAAGTACGCGTTATACAATGCCGTTTTGAGCAGTGTAGGCAAAGCCAGAATGGGAATTTGTTGCTGTACGTCTAGTCAGAAGACACGATATTCTGAAGTTAATTTTCTAGCTTGTGCATTGGTCACATTTATTGGTATAAACGCGCCGCTCCAGCCCATTGCATTAAATGCGTAGATGCATTTTTTCCATGCATAAAACAATACTGCAGTGGTTTTATACGGTATATGGAAACGTGTTTACGCGATATTGTCACGTGCCTTGTGAGAGAACGGGCGACGCGACGTTTATTGAGGGTAGCGGCTCCTGAAAAGCCCGGCGCTGGGAGCTTCCTATCGAGCGGGCGGAGAAGCACGCGCACTCCTTTCTTCCTGCCCGTGCCTTCCTCTTAGCACTGTCACCCACTACTGCTGGTGGTATTTCCCCCTTCTTCGGAAAGAGCATCGGCTCGATGCTCAAAAAGCGGTGTAGGCAAGAGGACAGGTGGACCGGAGCACTTGGTGAACTTCATCTTTTACGACACTCTCAATAGAGCTCACCGCCGCTTGTCACGGGCCGAAAGCCTTCTGTTTTTCTTCGCGCACGACAGTGCGGATGAGTTCGCGGAGGTGGTCATCGTTGCTTCTGGTGGCCATGAAAATATCGGTGGTGAATGTCATGTTCACTTGCCGCTCACAGAAATTCGATCGTTGCTGAAGCAACTTCTCCATACTTACAACCTCAGATAAAAATTCGGCGGCAGTCTTCGGAGGGCTCCGCAACAAGACTAGCGAAGAGCTGCTCCTTCACTCCTCGCATCAGGTGACGCAACTTCTTGTCCTCGGTCATTCTCGAGTCTGCTCGTCTGAAGAGGCGCGTCATATCTTCGACTAACGTGGTAACACTTTCGTTGGGAAGCTGAATGCGGACCTGGATTGCTCGTTCGGCTCGTTCGCGGCGATCAGCATTGGCGTAGGAGTCTAGTAACTGACGGCGGAACTCACGCCACGACGTCAGTTGCTGCTCATGGTTTTGGAACCATGTAAGCGCGCCGTCTTCCAGGCAAAAGTAGACACTTCCAAGTTTAGTTGCGTCGTCCCATTCAATATATTCGGTCACGCGCTCGAAGTCGGCCATCCAGTCTTCGACGTCTTCGAAGACCTTGCCATGGAACGACTTTGGAACCCATCGATCTTGAAGTGCGTACCGGTTCGTGATTGCGGCGCTTTCCATACCGGTTAAGATGGTATGAAAGGCTGCAGGGTCTTCAGTAGGCAGTCCCCGGATCCTGCGGCTGGCGCGGTGGACCGGCGTATCGATTGGACGGGGCTAGTGGTTCCACTGCCAGAAGGGGTCTGCGACATGGGTGAGGAAGAACCAGCACCTCCACCAGTTTGTCACGTGCCTTGTAAGAGAACGAGCGACGCGATGTTTATTGAGAGTAGCGGCTCCTGAAAAGCACGGCGCTGGGAGCTGGCTATCGAGCGGGCGGATAAGCACGCGCCCTTCTTTCTTCTAGTCCGTGCCTGCTTCTTAGCACTGTACCCACTACTGCTGGTGGCAATATTTAGTGAGTTCTAATGTTTCAATTTCGAAAAATCCAGCTATTGTGTTTATTGCTGCCTCAGTTACGGTATTTAAGTTGTCAAGAGACGAATTGTGTTGGTAAGTGCATATGGTTCACTGTTTGGTTGCAATAAAATAAAGCAATACGTCTTTGGCTAGATTCATGAATATACTTAAAATACAATAAACGCTCTCATAACTTGAGTCAGCAGACGCACCAACATAAATAGCCTAGCGCCTGCTAGGCCACAACGTTGGTCCACCACATCATAACATTATTCACAGCACACGCCTTTACTTCAGGTGATTCCTCTTCTCCCTGCTGCGTTCGCGCGCCATGTTCTTGCCCTTGACAAGAAAGTAAAGGCGTACGTGTAATTGAATAGAACTTCACGACATCGTTTGTGAGCTCTTTCTCTTGTCGCTTACAGCCTATCAAATTCGGAGAATTCAGCTGCAGAAAGGATGTAAAGTCGGCGATACTGTTCCTTCGTAACTAATTTAAACTGAAGCACAGCTTAAGGCGTCTTCGAGCGAAGCTACCAGTTTTTTTAGTGCTTCAGAAGAGAACAACATTCCTGACCTACTCATTCTGTTGAATTCAGTAATATCCCTGAGCAATCGCAGCACTTGGTTCTTAGCAGGCACTTCCTTGCTACATATCCTGCTATATATAATATCAGCCTAGAGTCACTCTTCTTTTGCCTGTGGCAGCGCAGCGGTGCTGGATGTCGCAGGCGCGGAGCACCTCATGTGCGGCTTGCAAATTTCCAACGTCGAGGAGCTCATGGACGTACGTTTTTCGGTGTACCGCTTGCTCATTAACGTCGCCATCAGTATCGATCAAGCTACTGAGTAGCTCGGGCGAACATTTCTGCTGTCAGACAGCAGAACATTTCCGCTATCTTTTTGACAAATTTGGAGCCCGACTTGCAGTTCGGAGCGAAGTAGGAAGTCTCCTTGGTGGTCTTTTTTGGTGGAGCAATGCCGCCGCTAATCTCGCCGACCTGGTCATTTTTCCGACCTGGAACATTCCACATCGCTTAGGAACTTGCAAACAGCACGAGAGACGCGGAACTCTTCACCTTTGAAACTCACACGAACAGACGACATACAACTACTCCTATACGGGCTTTATATTCTTTTGCACGCCGCCAGCCGCCTGTAGCAGAAGCTCGCTGAGGAACCTGACCGCAGCGCCAATTTTGCGTCATCACGCGGAGAAGCGGTGAACTAGGATGCAGACGCCCCGGTCGGCACCCCTACCCATCTAGCCACCGTAGCTTGGTCTTGTACCTCGTTGGTCGCCATTTGGAGAGCTTCTTCGATTTGTCCTAGATATGCGCGTGTAGTCCAAATTGTGACGTCATCTGCTTATAGTGCGTGTCGAATATGCGGTATGGCATTGAGCTTCCCTGGGAGCTGCAAGAGTGCTACGTTAAAGAGCAGCGGGGAGAGGACGGTTCCTTTGGGCGTCCCTCTAGTGCCCATGTTTATCGGTGCGGACTTATTGTCTCCAATTTTAATGACCACCTTGCGGCCTCTTAAGAAGTTCCTGATGTTGTCCGTTCCACAGTCCGTTCCCTGCAGATTTCCTAATATTTTCGAATGCTAGACGTGGTCAAATGCCCCCTTGAAGTCCGAGAATGGAAATTATATTTGCTCTTATGTTCTATAACTTCTCTCTTGAGTTGCAGCAGAACGTCTTGTGTAGATAGACGAGCCCTGAACCCGAACATGGTGTCGGGGATGAGTCCACGGTCCTCGAGGTAGGTGGATAGCCGTAGCTGTGCTGCTTTCTCCATGAGCTTACCCGCGCATAACGTGAGGGGGATCGGGCGGAGGTTATGATGTTAGCTTCTTTGCAAGATTAACACTGAAAAACCACTGGAATGGGTTCGGACGCGGGCACTAAGTGAAGGACACACTAAAGAATGGTGGTGGAAGTCACAAACATGAGCAAAACTCAGCAAAAATGACAATGACTCAGACAAAATGATTAACACTGAAAAACCACTGGAAGAGGTGCGCACGTGGGCACTAAGTGAAGCAAAACTAAAGGATGGTGGTAGAAGTCATGGTCATAATCATGACTCAGCAAAAGTGACTATGGCTCAGCGAAAATATATTAACGCTCAAAAACCACTGAAATGGGTTCGGACACAAATGATAGGTCATGCGTGTCATGTAGGTCGTGCAACAGCCGCCTACGCCTCGGTGCTCCCATGATCGTTTCGTTAACTTGGTTTGTGTGGCATTTTTCTTTGTATTTCTGTCTCCCCTTACCTCTTCCCTAGTGCAGGTCAGCAACTGGCTATCTACCTTCCGGTTAACCTCTCATCTTATTTATATCTCTCTTTTTGGTATGCTCCCGACATACTGCTTCGCATAACATCGATTCCCACAGGGCGTGGGATCTGCCGGTTCTTGCTTTTTAGGGGAGTTTTTACGCGCGGATGCCATAAAATCCCGGATTCTAGCTATAGACAGCTTCGCTTTAAAAAAAAAAAGAAAAAAAAAAGGTTATTTTGGAAACTAGACGTCCAGTCTGAAGTTGATCGGCAAGACGCACGTACGTGCGTTTTATCAATGCGCGGAGTGCATGTTTACATTACAGGCTCCATGATCGCGTTAGAAATAACAATAGCTTTTTTTACAGCGAAAGCTGCATATGGCTAGGCGAAACAAAAAACCGTTCGTTCCATGTTTCGCTGAACGTATTCACTGGTTGCGCCTTCGGTTACGTCGTTCTCTACGTCGCACCCAAGTTCGCGCACCATTGGCAGCGCTGTTAGTGACCTGGTACTCTACGTCGCACCGACGCACGCGTGCCTTCTCTGCCCGCAACGCCACCTCCTTGGCTCGCCGTTGTCGCAAGCGTTCAATATCTCGAGTTTACGCGACTCATGCGCAACTTGTTCTCAGCTTGAATTAACCATAATGCTGGATCGGCGATCAACGACTGCTGTAGAGTGATGTTAACATGTTGTAGCTCCTATCACGCTCACTCAAGCACCAGAATTGGTTTTAGACATTGCACGGGGGGAATTTTTGGCGTCTTTCATCTCCTCTTGATCCATAGCAGGTCTTCTTCGAGTCCGGCTCACGAGTAACTTTCTTCTTCTTCTTTCTGGGGTTTTAGGTGTCAAACCAGTCATGATTATGAAGCTCGCCGTAGTGGATGGCTCCGGATTAATTTTGACCACGTGAACTCACTTAATGTGCACTACAACGGAAGCACACCGGCGTTTTTGCATTTAGCCTCCACCGAAATGCGGCCGCCGCGGCCGGGATTCGATCCCGTGATCTCGTGCTCAGCAGCGCAATGCCTTAGTTGACTGAGCCACTGCGGCGGGTCACGAGTAACTGTGCGCTACCAAGCATAGCTAAAAACTTCGCGGCTTTATTTCAGCCGTGGCGAGAGACCTAACTGTGGATCCACCCACCGTCCATTTTCGTCTTTCAAGCCCATCTTCGCAGCAGCTCACGAGGTTTACCAGGCTGCGCCAGTAAGATAAGAAAGACTCGCCACATTCCCATAAATTTCTCCAATGCTGAGCGGAATCGAATCCATGTCACAAGGGTTCCTCAAGGACAGCAACCCGACGCATGTACGCAGGCTGCGCCACAAATGCACTGGACACATGCCGCTCTTCAATAAACCTCTCGCGGTGTTGCTTCACTTAGTATGTGCCACTGAGTGCGCGGCAAGGGAGGGAACAATTCTAAATGTTCGCGTGCACCAGCGCACCACGATTCTTGTCTCAGATGTCGCACTCTGACTTCTTGACAATGCCACTAGAGGGCACAGCGTGTCCACAACGAAGTGCAAGAGAGGAGCCCGGTTGTCGCATGACGCCATTTTGAGCGTTCGCATGTGCCGGCACACAATGATTTTCGTGTGCCATGCGCAAACTTTGCGGCTACGGCGCTAGGTGGCGCCGAGTGTTCTTAAAGAAACGCGAAAGAGGATTCCGCTGTAGTTCACACCTAAATACATAACTCCTCTCGATGGTTGCAATACGTTGTGTCGCGATAATAATTCAACGCTCGGGGAATTGTGTCAACAGTCATCGTGATATGGGTTCCGCTGCTTTTCTTTCATAAAAATAAGCTATGGAATATACTCATTGACGTCATCCAAATAAATCTGTTCCATTTAGTTGGACTAATTTCCCGCAACACTACTACTGTACCATGTGGCATTGTGAACGTAATTATTAACACTTGGTTTCTGTTTACGCTTAACAATATTCATATAGTGTGGGGATCAACGGCTCATGTCAACCTGCAGAAATTAAACATATTACGGATACACTTTCTAGGAGCTATAAATTATGGTTCTAATTACAGTCACACTCCTTTGTTCTGCAACTTTCACATTATGAAAGTGGCGAGCCTCTATGATAATAGAGCTTCTAAAACTAATAACCAAGAGCCTAAAAGTGGCATGACTTCTTTGCAGCAACTAGCTCACCTGGCAGAGAGAACCCAGGTACACTTCAAGACTAAATCAACCTTGAATAGTGCTGTGAAACAAAGAACATATGCCCAACAAGCATTACAAAACATGTTATCCAGACTATTGAATTTAATAAAGAAAAACAAGTTTAATTTAGAGAGCATAACTTACAAAGGTTTATGCAATAATGTCAAACCCCCTTAATCTTTTGTTGACTTTTTATTGTGGCATCTGGCTGTCGACATGTGACATAAGGTTTTATGAGTATTCATTTTCGCTACTTTTAATGTAAGAGGATCTCTTCCTACTCTCGCGATTCGCTCATATTTACCCTCCGGTTATTATTATATTTCTCTAGCTTACTGCTGTTTGTGGATATGACATCATGTAGCTGTGAAGTGGTCATATATAGGGTCCTGTGGCTCTTTAAGCTGACTCTTATTGGACTATTCGAGAACCTGCCAAGCACAGTTCGACTCTCTATCTATGCCGACGATGTCTGTTATCTGGTAGTCGGGGGGACCACGGCTTCAGCTTCGCGCTCGGCTTCAGAAGATGGCCTCATCGACGTCATGCTACTTTCGTAAACAAGGACAGGAGGTGACATGGGAAAAGTGTGCAGTGGTGGCATTTACGCGGAAGCCAATGTCTGCATACGGCTTATCAATCAACCGACAAGTGATATTGTTCAGCAGGCGTCACAGGTTCTTGGGAGTGTGATTGACAGAGATCTGTCCTGGACTCCTCACGTCAACCACGTGAAAAAGCGCCTGATGGCTATTTGTCTCTGTTTCAAGTTCCTTGCAGGAAAGAACTGGGGGGTATTCGCAGAAACCAGTGTTACAGCTATACAGGGTGTGTTTGTTGGGTTCCTGCGGTAAAGCCTACCTGTTATATCCGACAGCTGCAAAACTATTTTGCGTACAATTCAGAGCATTCAGGCGCAAGCTCTTAGGATATGCCTTAGAGTACTACGCAGTGCGTCAACGGCTGAAACTATCGCCATTGCTCAAGATTATTCAATCACAACGGACATCGCCATCGAGACAATGCGTGCACATGTCAGGCACATTGCCCGGACTCCTTGCCACCACCTCGCCGCACTCACCGTGGAAAGACCCCGCACGTCATATAGCACAACTGTCAGTGCATATCGTGCCTCGATTACATCGGGGTACGCACCTCCGGCCAGGCCAGTGTCTCTTCCATGGTGTTTGTGCCATCCTGAAGTCCAACGTAGAATTCCAAGACTTCAGAAAAAGCCAGATCTATCACCGTCTGCACTAAAAACAATTGAGCTTACTCATGTTGTACGAGAGATTACAGCAGTCACGTGCACGTCTATACAGACGGATTCACTACATCGACCAGTTCTGGTGGTGCTGTGTTTATACCGACGAGAGGAGTAACAATGCGATTCAAGACGTCACATGACACGACGTTCACGGCTACAGAGATCACGGCTCTGCGCAGTGCACTTCAATTTATAGACGCAGAGAGTCCTGGTACATGGGCTGTGTTTTCCGACTCGAGACCGGCTTTACAAAGTATGCAGGCAGTTCTCCGACCTGGAGCTCACGAACAACTAACGTACGAAATTGTCAAACTTCACCACGACGTCAAACAGAAAGGCCACGAAATTATTTTCGAGTGGCTCCCTGGCCATTGCGGGATCATTGGAAACGATATCGCAGGCAAACTGCCCCAGAGTCACATCAGAACAACACAGCGTTCCCATTCCTCTTTCCAGGACAGACGCCGGAAGGCATCTCGTCACCTGGCACACAAGCTCTTTTTACAGAGTGGAACACCCCAAAACACCCCAAAGGCGCACCAGGCTACACGAACTGAACCCTTCGCTCCAACTCCGGCATCACCCGGGATTCACCGACGCGAGACGTCGCTTCTATACCGGCTGTGGTTGGGAGTGGCTTTCGCAAAGGGGTACTGTGCTTTGATTGGAAGGACCGAAAGTGCAACGTGCGACGTCTGCGGCAGCCAAGAGAACATAGACATTTACTGTGTCACTGCGATCGATTTCAGTCCGGAAAGACATATATTATCGAACGCATTGCGACGACTTGACGATCGACCGTTGTCCGTGCAGGTGCTCCTTGAAGACCGTCCTCATCGCTCGTCGGCCCTCAAAGCTGTGAAGGCACTGTTGTCTTTCTTGAGGGCGACTGGCCTATGTGAACGCCTTGAATTGCTCAGGCTCTCCGCGTGCGTGCGCGAGCTCACCGTGTCCTCCCCCCCCTCCTCTTCTCACTAACCCATCTTTCTATTTCCTCTTTCCCTTCCCCCAGAGTAGGGTAGCCAACCAGACGCATTTCTGGTTAACATCCGTACCTTCTCTTCTCTCCTCCTCCTCCTCCTCCTCCTCCTTTAAGCTGTCAATCGCTGCACATTTTCCGGCCGGTCTCTATCATCATGTATGTCGCTTATTATGCAATTATTAGTTTGGATAATAGTATTCGTACTTTCACTAAGATTATTCTACTTTAACAGCAATAAAGCTCGTGAAAATCGGCGCGCTGGTTGCCGAGAAAACGAGTCTCCGTTAACGTGTCTAAATAAATGGTTCTCAATAAACTTTCATTTAAACGCTCAATTTTAGTTTATGACTTTCTTGCAAATATATTCCTAAAACCAACAATGCCTTTTACCAAATTCCCAATTCTGGCTCGCGCCTCACTGCTCGAAGGCGGCGCTGTAGAGGCGTGAACCAATATGGCGCCGGCAGAGTCAGTGTCCCCACCCTAAAAGCCGGGCTCGGCATCGAGCAACGCTAGGCTGCGATAATACTTTACTACAACCCACTGATAATTTTCAACCATTAGCCAGTTAACCGGGGACGAGTTTGAGCCCCCAACTGGGAACACATAAGGAATTTTCACCTGGGCCATGAAAACTGAGGAATGATCGCAATGGCTGTACGCCTTAATTATGACATACCTCATTACCATAATTATTTAAAAATGTCAACTTGAGCACACAACGCCAAGAAATCGGTAGTGCGCCTAAAATTCGTACACCTAATAATTAAAGCACACTGTACAACTGAAATCATAAAAAATAACTCATTTTCTCCCGGATACGCCACAAAGCAATGACACGAATGACTACAAGCACTTTCTAACCAAAAGCAATTGTTTCAAATATTTTTTTTTCGCGATCTGTCAATGACTACAATGGGCTAGCAAAAATTGAAGTCCTACATCTTACAATTATTTGTGCCGAATTTGGCACAAGGAATGCTCTTTCCCTTTTTCTATGTTACACTCCAGTGTAGTTTGTTTGTGGTATTTCTTTTTTTCTTAATTGCTGTAACCTGTACTTGCTAAGTAATAAGCTACAGGTTACTGTAGCTTATTACTAAATGCGCGTAGCTAAAGGCACACGCGCATGGGAGGACAGGCATGCGCAAAGCCCTATATCGACAGAAGGCGCTTGCTTCGTTAAAGAGCCCAAAAAAACGCAGTTTCGCGCTCGCTTGCAGATCCCGTATTATTTTGTCTCTGTCTGTACATGACAGACGGCGAGTACAGTTGCAGCGAAACAGCTGGGCCGTATTCTGAAACGATCCACATCGCCGATACTATCTCTTTCGCCAATGACGTGCGCTGATTGGCTGTTTCAGCAAAATTTGTTGAGCTGATTGGCTGGTTGAGCACGACGTCATTCAATTTTGCTAAACCAGCCAATCAGCGCACGCCTGATGGCGATATTGTCACCGAGCAGATACTATCGCCGAAGTGGATCGTTTTAGATTACGGTCCCTATGCAACATTGGCCGCCAGAAAGCGCGCAATCCGGACGGACCGATCAAAGCTCGCCACCACAGGCAGCTGCGCATGCCCTCGCAGTGGTCGCGTCCCATTGCAAAATACATGTACCTACATGCCACGTGTCTCAATACACAGCCACACACCATAGGCACCGGCGGCCGTCGTAAGGCGCCAGCGGCGCGCCGGCGATATGCTGGGGAACAGCGCCGCGAACGGCAGCTGTCGGAGCACTGGCATGTGAAGCAGACGACGGGACGAAGGCGCTCGGTGCTTCCTGTGATTTGGCACTGCGGGTTTTAAGGGCTGACGCACCGGAAAACGCATTTTCGTGTGTCTGCTTTTTAGAAGGTCGTCACCTGTACGAAGCAATCACATTCGTGGCATCAAGTAGTATATAAAGCAGAAAACGAGCGCAAATTGCGATGCAAATGCACCACGCGAACGGAGCTCCGCGGCAACCTAAGACATGGAACTCCAGCAGTTATATTCCAGCTGTTATTTTGCTGTGCACATTACATTCTCGCGTATTTAATCATGTAAATAGGCGAAGAACACAAAATTATGGACAGAAAAAAAATAGGACATAGGTCTTCCTTATTCTGTTTCTTGACCTGCTTCGCCGATCGTACATGTGTCAGTAAGTTCCCGTTCTCTGTCCGTTGTAGTTCTTTTATCTTTGCAATGCTTCCCCATTCTTAACTGCTTATAAACTAGCCCATCTGCAGTCACGGCTCATTTTATATAGCTTAGCGCGACGGGAGACGTCGATGGCGGCGAGTGTGAACACGCCCCTGCGTGGCCGTTCCTCGTCGATGCACAGCACAGTCATGTGCCGGACGCAACCAGAGTTGGGAATTACTAGAAGGCAAATGTACATTAAAAGGAACACTGATACACTGATAAGACGGCAAAATGACTACAAATCTGAGTGTTCGCCTTCGGTTCCCAAGCTCCGGAGCCGTTACACTGCGGAGGCGAAGACAGGCAACGGGGCACGAAGCTCTTACGTATGAACGGCTCTTTTATTAACGTTAGAACAACTAGACTATACCAAATCAGCGTCGGAAATGTACAGTGCCCAGCGATTGAAGCGCTGGCAGCGCGCGGCTGCCGCCGTTTTTTTTTTTTTTTTCTTCTTTTCGAGCCACAGGTGCGCGCCGTGGGACCAAATGCAGTCATAATGCGTTACGAAGGTTCTCGCTTTCACTCTATACCACAATGCATCAGTTTGGTGTCCCCAGCGCTTACAGTCAGTGCAAAAAGCGCTGGCGACCATGCGATTCGAGTATCGCGTTTCAATTGTGAGCACTGAACGCGCTGTTGCCAATATAAAGACTGCACATATACAGACTTTCCGCCTGAAAACGCGATGCCGCGATGAACAACGATTGAATTGAATGGCCTAACCAGCTTCAGTCATGTTTCAGTAACTGTTGGTGCACCCAAAAACGCAACATGTTTGATCAACGTGGTTTCACGGCAGCTCCAGCTGCGCGCGGCCCGGCCGCCACATGCCATTACTTTCGCGGCGCCGCCGCATGAAGGCGCCACCGGTCCAAATTCATCCCGCGCCCGGTGCCTATAATGACCGCTACATTTCTCATGGCATTTTCTTGAGAGGTCTTGCGGAGTCACGGTGTAGGTGCTATAGTTGCCGCCTATGCTCACGTCGCAAACATCTGCACCGCGTGCTATGATGTTCCTGCAGCATCGCCGGCGGCTTGCTGTGGAGCGGTTCTGGAACGACAAAACCCAGAGCACCGTATCATCACGAGCCGCATAAATCAGTGAGGTGGTCCAGCCGCACGCGTAGCAACTCCCTGTACCTTTGATTAGAGTTTTGCGCGAAATTTCACTGACACTCAAGCATAATAGAAAGCACATTCCCACTACCAGTATCGTACTATTTCTATTCCAACTCAAATAATTGTTTATAGGGCGACTTCTAGTTATCTCGCAAGGTCTCAATTACTCTTTTTTTATATTTAGGCCCATATAATCAGCAGTGCTTAGAAGTACCGTATACACTCGACTAAGGGCCGCGCTCATGTAAAGGCCGCTCCCCCCAACTTGGCAGTCCAAATTCTGAAAAAAAAAAAATCTCGCCAGCGTCGTCGCGTCTCGAGTACGGCGCATTTTGCGGGAGCCACCAGACGGCAATAGCTGTCCTGCGGCTTCGTCACGCGGCACCCTCTGAGAGATCTTGTCGCTTTTCTCGCCGGCGCCATTGATCCTTTGCGCCGCCGATCATTTTGACGACAGTTTTTACACGTAAAGCCTAGACAGAAGAAGACAGCCTATAGCACAACCGCTTGCGATGGAAAAGAAAAAAAAACGCTTAACTGCGTACTATACTGCTTTCAAACTTCAAGTTGTCGCATACGCCGAACAGAGCGGAAAACGTTCCGCCGGCCGGAATTTCCACGTCGACGACACGTGCGTGCGTCGGTAGTACGACCAAAAGGAAGAGCTGGCCGCAACAATTACAAGGCTAGGAAAGCGTTCCGCAGCAAGCCTTGCAAGTTCCAACATACGAGAAGGAGCTCATGAACAAAAAAAAAACACGCATCACCTCGAAGTGAATCATGACGAGTGGGCGAAGAACTTGCGATCGTTCTTACCGTAAATCACCCGTGACATTGCTCACTCGCGCATGTAAATGAGTGACAACGCGTGTGTACAGTATATACAATGTTTATTTGTCATAACTCGTATATCGTGTTGAGTTCTGGATTCCATTTTTCCTTAATTATCACTGCTTCGTGGTCCGTGAAATGTAGACGCAATGGTTCATCGATCGGATCTAGCCTGAAGTTGGAAAAAACAAGGTCTATGCATGTTCCCCGGGTTTTGTTGGTTGTTTCCAGTGATACTAACTGCATCGTAGAGCGTATCGAGACGTCATATACTGCACAAGCGAATCGCTGTCCGTGATGTCTACGTTGAAGTCTCTGACAAGTCCTTGTACTTTGTTTCGTATTCGCGCATGGCTAGATCGATGTACTTTTCTACATTGCCTCGGGAGAGATTCGGGGCCAAGTACACTGTCATGACGATGGTTCCGTCGGATAGTTTTATTGCAGCGTGTTCGCCGTTGTGAGATTGCCTCGTTATTAGTAGGTCGAGATTCACCGTCATTCTGGCAATTTCACGTACATCCTAACACCACCCGCCGAACGCTCTGCTTCTTCTGTGCAGACGACGGGGAGAATCCATTGATGTGCAGTCTCGCGTTCCACGTTTCGGTAAAGCAACGCCGTCTGCTTTCGTTAGTATGGGATCTCGTTCAACGTCTTGTGCGTGGGCATTGACGGAGCGCGCAGCGGAGAGAAGCGGGGGTCGGAAGTGAGCTAGGAGATGGCAAGGAGGAGACCGCGTGCGCATGCCCTGCGCCGCCTTCCTCCGCCCTCCTGGTTGCTATGGCTACGGCGCGGCCAACGTTGGCCGTGAGCACGGACAACGTGGACGGACAAACAAGCCTCGACCCTAAGTGGTGCTTCGCCCCTAATACATCACAGACAACAGGAAAGACGGCTACGCGTTTTCAACCGAGATGCTCCGCGTCAAGGCCCTTACAATCGCACGACACATGAATATTTCACCTACGGATTTCAAGGCAAGCGAAGGATGGCTCCGGAGATTAATGAAGCGACAACAACTCAGCCTTCTTCCACGCGTATACGATGACAAAGTGATCAAGTTTCACCACTTTGTTAACCCGCTGCGAGCGGGGAATGAGTACCACCTAGACCAGATAAGAAACGCGGACCAAACCAACACCACCTAGGTGGTGTTGACCAAACGCCTGTTTGATTCGATGCTCCTAAATCACAACGGTCAACCAAACCACCGTGAAAAGCGTCCTTGTGCGCACGACCGGTGCCGAGCATCAGCGTTGCACTGTAATGCTTTCTGTCTCAGCGGACGCAGTAAGCTCGCCCCCCGTACATAGTGTTTAAGCGAAAGACGCTACCCAAGGAGCGCTTATCGAATGGAATCATCTTCAGAGTGCAAGAAAAGGGCTGGATGTCCGATGAACTAGTGGTGGACTGGGCGAAAATGGTTTGGATAACCAGCCGGGAGGCCTTCTGATACGGAAGGCCCTGCTCGTATTGGACATTTTTTATGGCCACCTTACAGAACGCGCCAAGGCTCGTCTTGCAGAAGCTCATGCGCATCTGGCGGTCATCCCCCGCGGTTTAACAACCATACTGCAACCACTGTATGTGTCTATTAATAGGTCGTTTAAGGCAGAATTCAGACGCCAGTACTCTGAATGGATGGCAGTGGGCCACCACGAGAAAACGCCGACCGGACGACTAAGGAGGGCGTCACTTCAGCTGGTCTGCTCTTGGATTTTTAACGCGTGGCGTGCGGTGTCCACGGACTTTACTGTAAACAGTTTTAAGGTCACCGGGTTTTACAATGCCATGGACGGCACTGAGGACGATTGGATACATGCACGTGCGGATGACCCGAGCAGCGGCGACGAGCGGAGCCCGAGCACCGATACCGACGAAGACATCTAATCAAATCAAATCAAATCAAATCAAAATTTATTCCAACATACAGCAGATGTTGCGGACCCTGGACAAAAAGCCAGCAAGGCCGTCTGCTTTCGCGAGGATGTACGCAGCTACACGCCAGATACCCCATCGTTACGTATATATGGCACTATTAAATAGGTTTTTCCATAGTTGGATCAAAAATTTAACAAAACATTCACACTTCCGTGGAAGGGCCGACCCCATCAACATCGCGGAAAAAAAAGTGCGGCCCTTACACGAGTGTATAAGGTATTCAAGTTCTTAGACTGGGAAGGCTTAGGAGTGAGGAGGAAGAATAAACTTTATTTAGGGAAATGAGCAGACGCTAAAATCGTCCGAGGTGGGCGGCGTCCCTAGTCCCGGATGCCGTGGGCCCGTAAAAGTGAGGATCAACGGCAAATATCTCAGCAAACTTTGGTTTGCAAATGACATTGTCCTATTCGGCAACAATGAGAACGAATTACAGCAAATGATTGAGAGCCTTAACCGATAAAATGTAAGAGTGGGGTTGAAGATTAATATGCAGAAGACAAAGATAACGTTAATAGCCTGGCAAGGGAACAAGAGTTCAGGATTGGCAGCCAGCTCGAGAGTCTGTAGAGGAGTACGTTTATCTAGGTCAATTGCTCACAGGGGACGCTATTCATGAAAAAAAATTACCGAAGAATAAAATTGGGTTATAGTGCATACGGCAGGCATTGCCAAATCCTGACCTGGAGCATACCACTGTCGTTGAAAGAAAGCGCACATCATTGCATTCTGCCGGGGCTAACATATAGGGCAGAACTTGGAGGTTAACAAAGAAGCTCGAGAACAAATTAAGGACCGAACATAGAGCGACGGAACGAAAATCCTAGGCTAACGTTAAGAGGCAGGAAGAGGGTGGTGTGGTTAGAGAACAAACGGGATAGCCGATATTCTAGTTGACATTAAGCGGGGAAATGTAGCTGGGCAGCCCATGTAATACATAGGATGGATAAGCGGTGGACCATTAGAGTTACAGAACGGATACCAAGAGAAGGGAAGCGCTGTCGAGGACGGCAGAAAACTAGGTGGGGTGATAAAGTTAGGAAATTTGCAGGCCCAAGTTGGATTGAGCTAGTGCAAGACAGGGCTAATTGGAAATCACAGGAGAGGCCTTCGTCCTGCAGTGGATATAAATGTAGGCTGATGATGATGATGAATCGGCAGTGCCTTTGGGGCACTGTTCGGAGATTTCCTCTACCTTTTTAAAAGAATGATCAAACACATCCTTCCATTTACTTTGCTGTTTCGACAGGTATAAAAGCGCAGATTGGGTCGGTAACCTTGCCCAACCTTAACGAAAGTCTCGATAGTGATCACTACATTCTCGCCTTCTCTATGGAAGTACAGAGCAGGCCCCCAAGGGAATTCAAATTCACCGATTGGGACCTTTTCCACAAATCAGGGAGCAGCGTGCTGAGGATCGCCAGTCACCGCAATCTTTCGACCACTGGGTAGCAGAACTCAAAGAGGATGTGGCTGCGGCCACCAAGTCCATAGTTTCCGATCGACAGTGCACAGCTGTCTAGCGCACTTGCTCGAAGGAAAAAAATGTCCTTCTGCTTAGGTGGAAGGGGCATAAACTCAACCTAGGCTCCGCAAAAAGATCGCTGAGCTGAATCGCGAGATTCAGGAACACTGTCAGACGCTCCCTAGGCAACAGTGGGACGAGGTTTGTAGCTTCGTCGATGACAAGATGCACACAGGGGCAAGTGGAACTTGCTCGAGCACCTGCTCAATGAATCAAACTCGAAACCTAACCAGAAGGGGTCAATCGACAAAATCCTCCATGTGGCGAAATTGGAACACTCAGAACAAAAATACTCGAATACTCGCGGAAACATATCTGCCGGTTGATCTTTCATGCGACGCCGACTATACTCCTTACGAGGGTTCACACGCGCAATCTATAGAAGAACCTTTCAGCACGGGTGAAGTGAGGGAGGCCCTCATGGGACTGAATGGGTGATCGTTCCCGGCCATACGAGATCTCTGATAGGCTACTTCGTAATCTAAACGATGCTTCCATACAACGAGACTCATGAACGAGACTAACAAGGTGTGGGAAAAGGAGCCGTCCCGGAATAGTGGAAACTGGCGTCAGTCATTAATCTCAGGCCCATATCGCCTACATTCTGTATAGGCAAGGTGGCCGAACGCGTCATTAACAACCGCATTTCTAAACACATTGAAGAGCATGGTCTCTTTCGGTACAACATGATTGGCTTTTGGCCGGCACTTTCGAACCAGTACACCACGATGTTGATCAAACATCAGGTTATCGACGTGCAGATGAGAGATGTCAGGGCAATCCTGGGCCTTGACCTCGCAAAGCCTTTGCCAATCTCTCGCACACGCATATTCTCATATCCATCTCTAGTTTTGGCTTGGGGCATAGATTCCATGCATTCACCAGCTCCTTCCTCAAAAGCAGAAGCCCACGATTAAGAGAGAGATCTCAATGAGAACCACTCGTTCTTGGCTCCAAAGGTACGCCACAAGGTTCCGTGGTCTCACCACTTTTATTCAACGTTGCTATTTGTGGGCTCTCCGAGGCGCTCTCGCAAGTCGAAGGCATACGTCATACCCTTTACACCCGACGATATGACTGTCTGGCGTACGGGTGGCAGCGAGGGCACAGTAGAGGAGGCACTCCAAGAGGCTGCGTATTACCCCGAGGCTTTCCTTAACGGAACCGGACTCCGACTCTCTCCGAATAAGTCGAACTTTTGCTCTATAAACCCAAGAGAATCGTGTCAACCTAAGGGCTGGGCCCCTCTGGAACGTCAATAGAAAGCTTTAGACCAGCTCTGGTCATCTCATCTTTAGGGTAGAGGTCATCAGAGTTCTTGGCATACTTATAGAAGCTAATGGCACTAATGGACATACCATAAACAAGCTCAGCTAAAACGGAAAGCATGGTTCGGCTTATCACTAGAGTCTCCAACTCTCGACGTAGCCTCAGAGAGGACAATTTACAAAGGTTGTTCCAAACTTTGTTGATTAGAAACTTACCAACGTT
>NC_051156.1:163744635-163777759 GCF_013339745.2 Dermacentor silvarum
TATGTCCACTGCGGACGAAGGCCTCTCCCTGTGATTTCCATTAGCCCTGTCTTGCACTAGCTCATTCCAACTTGGGCCTGGAAATTTCCTAACTTTATCACCCCACCTAGTTTTCTGCCGTCCTCGACTGCGCTTCCCTTCTCTTGGTATCCGTTCTGTAACTCTAATAGTCCACCGCTTATCCATCGTATGTATTACATGGGCTGCCCAGCTACATTTTCCCGCTTAATGTCAACTAGAATATCGGCTTTCCCCGTTTGTTCTCTAAACCACACCGCCCTCTTCCTGCCTCTTAACGTTAGGCCAAGGATTTTTCGTTCCGTCGCTCTATGTTCGGTCCTTAACTTGTTCTCGAGCTTCTTTGTTAACCTCCAAGTTCCTGCCCTATATGTTAGCCCCGGCAGAATGCAATGATTGTACGCTTTTCTTTTCAACGACAGGGTATGCTCCACGTCAGGATTTGGCAATGCCTGCCGTATGCACTCTAACCAATTTATTCTTCGGTAATTTTTTTTCATGAAAAGCGTCCCCTGTGAGCAATTGACCTAGATAAACGTACTCCTCTACAGACTCTCGAGGCTGGTTGGCAATCCTGAACTCTTGTTCCCTTGCCAGGCTATTTAACGTTATCTTTGTCTTCTGCATATTAATCTTCAACCCCACTCTTACATTTTATCGGTTAAGGCTCTCAATCATTTGCTGTAATTCGTTCTCATTGTTGCCGAATAGGACAATGTGATTTGCAAACCAAAGTTTGCTGAGATATTTGCCGTTGATCCTCACTCTTACAGGCCCACGGCATCCTGGACTAGGGACGCCGCCCACCTCGGACGATTTTAGCGTCTGCTCATTTCCCTAAATAAAGTTTATTCTTCCTCCTCACTCCTAAGCCTTCCCAGTCTAAGAACTTGAATACCTTATACACTCGTTTAAGGGCCGCACTTTTTTTTCCGCGATGTTGATGGGGTCGGCCCTTCCACGGAAGTGTGAATGTTTTGTTAAATTTTTGATCCAACTATGGAAAAACCTATTTAATAGTGTCATATATACGTAACGATGGGGTATCTGGCGTGTAGCTGCGTACATACTCGCGAAAGCAGACGGCCTTGCTGGCTTTTTGTCCAGGGTCCGCAACATCTGCTGTATGTTGGAATAAATTTTGATTTGATTTGATTTGATTTGATTAGATGTCTTCGTCGGTATCGGTGCTCGGGCTCCGCTCGTCGCCGCTGCTCGGGTCATCCGCACGTGCATGTATCCAATCGTCCTCAGTGCCGTCCATGGCATTGTAAAACCCGGTGACCTTAAAACTGTTTACAGTAAAGTCCGTGGACACCGCACGCCACGCGTTTAAAATCCAAGAGCAGACCAGCTGAAGTGACGCCCTGCTTAGTCGTCCGGTCGGCGTTTTCTCGTGGTGGCCCACTGCCATCCATTCAGAGTACTGGCGTCTGAATTCTGCCTTAAACGACCTATTAATAGACACATCCAGCGGTTGCAGTATGGTTGTTAAACCGCGGGGGATGACCGCCAGATGCGCATGAACTTCTGCAAGACGAGCCTTGGCGCGTTCTGTAAGGTGGCCATGAAAACTGTCCAATACGAGCAGGGCCTTCCGTATCAGAAGGCCTCCCGGCTGGTTATCCCAAACCATTTTTGCCCAGTCCACCACTAGTTCATCGGACATCCAGCCCTTTTCTTGCACTCTGAAGATGATTCCATTCGATAAGCGCTCCTTGGGTAGCGTCTTTCGCTTAAACACTATGTACGGGGGGCGAGCTTCCTCCGTCCGCTGAGACAGAAAGCATTACAGTGCAACGCTGACGCTCGGCACCGGTCGTGCGCACAAGGACGCTTTTCACGGTGGTTTGGTTGACCGTTGTGTTTTAGGAGCATCGAATCAAACAGGCGTTTCGTCAACACCATCTAGGTGGTGTTGGTTTGGTCCGCGTTTCTTATCTGGTCTAGGTGGTACTCATTCCCCGCTCGCAGCGGGTTAACAAAGTGGTGAAACTTGATCACTTTGTCATCGTATACGCGTGGAAGAAGGCTGAGTTGTTGTCGCTTCATTAATCTCCGGAGCCATCCTTCGCTTGCCTTGAAATCCGTAGGTGAAATATTCATGTGGCGTGCGATTGTAAGGGCCTTGACGCGGAGCATCTCAGTTGAAAACGCGTAGCCGTCTTTCCTGATGTCTGTGATGTATTAGGGGCGAAGCAACAATTAGGGTCGAGGCTTGTTTGGCCGTCCACGTTGTCCGTGCGCACGGCCAACGTTGGCCGCGCCGTAGCCATAGCAACCAGGAGGGCGGAGGAGGGCGGCGCAGGGCATGCGCACGCGGTCTCCTCCTCGCCATCTCCTAGCTCACTTCCCGACCCCCGCTTCTCTCCGCTGCGCGCTCCGTCAATGCCCACGCACAAGACGTCGAACGAGATCCCATACTAACGAAAGCAGACGGCGTTCCTTTATCGAAACGTGGAACGCGAGACTGCACATCAATGGATTCTTCCCCGTCGTCTGCACAGAAGAAGCAGAGCGTTCGGCGGGTGGTGTTAAGATGTACGTGAAATTGCCAGAATGACGGTGGATCTCGACCTACTAATAACGAGCCAATCTCACAACGGCGAACACGCTGCAATAAAACTATCCGACGGAACCATCGTCATGACAGTGCACTTGGCCCCGAATCTCTCCCGAGGCAATGTAGAAAAGTACATCGATCTAGCCATGCGCGAATACGAAACAAAGTACAAGGACTTGTCAGAGACTTCAACGTAGACATCACGGACAGCGATTCGCTTGTGCAGTATAGGACTTCTCGATACGCTCTAGGATGCATTTAGTATCACTGGAAACAACCAACAACCACCAGGGGAACATGCATAGACCTTGTTTTTTCCAACTTCAGGCTAGATCCGATCGATGAAGTATTGTGTCTACATTTCACGGACCACGAAGCAGTGATAATTAAGGGAAATTGGAATCCAGAACTCAACAAGATATACGAGTTATGACAAATAAAACATTGTATATACTGTATACACGCGTTGTCACTCATTTACATGCGCGAGTGAGCAATGTCACGGGTGATTTACGGTAAGAACGATCGCAAGTTCTTCGCCCACTCGTCATGATTCACTTCGAGGTGATGCGTGGTTTTTTTTTTTTTTTCATGAGCTCCTTCTCGTGTGTTGGAAACTTGCAAGGCTTGCTACGGAACGCTTTCCTAGCCTTGTAATTGTTGCGGCCAGCTCTTCCTTTTGGTCGTACTACCGACGCACGCACGTGTCGTCGACGTGGAAATTCCGGCCGGCGGATTGTTTTCCGCTCTGTTCGGCGTATGCGACAACTTGAAGTTTGAAAGCAGTATAGTACGCAGGTAAGCGTTTTTTTTTTCTTTTACATCGCAAGCGGTTGCGCTATAGGCTGTCTTCTTCTGTCTAGGCTTTTACGTGTAAAAACTGTCGTCAAAATGATCGGCGGCACAAAGGATCAATGGCGCCGGCGAGAAAAGCGACAAGATCTCTCAGAGGGTGCCGCGTGACGAAGCCGCAGGACAGCTATTGCCGTCTGGTGGCTCCCGCGACATGCGCCGTACTCGAGACGCGACGACGCTGGCGAGATTTTTTTTTTTTTTCAGAATTTGGACTGCCAAGTTGGGGGGAGCGGCCTTTACACGAGCGCGGCCCTTAGTCGAGTGTATACGGTACTTCCAAGCACTGCTGATTATATGGGCCTAAATATTAAAGAAAGAGTAATTGAGACCTTGTGAGATAATTAGAAGTCGCCCTCTAAACAATTATTTGAGTTGGAATAGAAATAGTACGATACTGGTAGTGGGAATGGGCTTTCTATTATGCTTGAGTGTCAGTGAAATTTCACGCAAAACTTTAATCAAAGGTACAGGGAGTTGCTACGCGTGCGGCTGGACCACCTCACTGATTTATGCGGCTCGTGATGATACGGTGCTCTGGGTTTTGTCGTTACAGAACCGCTCTACAGCAAGCCGTCTGGCGATGCTGCAGGAACATCATAGCACGCGGTGCAGATGTTTGCGACGTGAGCATCGGCGGCAACTATAGTACCTACACCTTGATTCGGCAAGGACCTCTCCAAGAAGATGCCAAAAGAAATGTAGCTGTCATTATTGGTCTGTGGCTGTGTATTGAGACACCTGGCATGCAGGTACATGCATTTTGCAGTGGGACGCGACCACTGCGAGGGCGTGCGCCAGCTGCCTGTGGTGGCGACCTTTGATCGGCCCGTCCGGATTGCGCGCTTTCTGGCGGCCAATGCTGCACAGGGACCGTAAGCTGAAACCATCCACTTCGGCGATAGTATCTGCTCGGCGACAATATCGCCATCAGGCGTGCGCTGATTGGCTGGTTTAGCAAAATTGAATGACGTCGTGCTCAACCAGCCAATCGGCTCAACAAATTTTGCTAAAACAGCCAATCAGCGCACGTCATTGGCGAAAGAGGTAGTATCGGCGATGTGGATCGTTTCTGAATACGGCCCAGCTGTTCGCTGCAACTGTACTCGCCGTCTGTCATGTACAGACAGGGACAAAATAATACGGGATCTGCATGCGAGCGCGAAACTGCGTTTTTTTTTTTGTGCTCTTTAACGAAGCAGGCGCCTTCTGTCGATATAGGGCTTCGCGCATGCGTGTCCTCCCATACGCGTGTGCCTTTAGCTACGCGCATTTCTTGCCAGCGTGCTGTCGGAATCGCGATGAGTGCAGAAAATTGCGCTATAAGAGAGCCGTGTCTTATTCGGCCGTTCTGACGATGCACTGCACACCTCAACGGCCGAAGGACCGGACGTAGAAGGCGCTTGCTTCGTTAACAGGCCCAGAAACGCAGTTTAGCACGCGCTCGCATGTCCCGTATTATTTTGTCCCTGCCTGTACATGTAACGCGAAGGTTCCTGTGCCGTTTCCCCTCATTTTCCCTCTGATGGCATGTGGCTGCTATGTTGCATGAGTGGTCGGTGCAGGAAATAGAGCAGAACGGCACCGGATGCAGTGGAAGCCGAAGCAGGTGGTGGTGAAAGGTAATGTACTCAACCATGTAAGCACGCAGGTGTGCTCCAACACAAACACGCCGCCCTCGTAATGCCGTCATCGTGATTTCGTCCTCGGCCACATCATCGCCTTCAGCCCATTTATTTATTTATTTATTTATTTATTTATTTATTTATTTATTTATTTATTTATTTATTTATTTATTTATTTATTATTTATACTGCAATTCCTTTTGAGAATTTAAGCACCATGGGAAATACATACATAGTTACAATAGGTTACCTGTAGCTTATTACTAAGCAAGTACAGGTTACAGCAATTAAGAAAAAAGAAATACCACAAACAAACTACACTGGAGTGTAACATAGAAAAAGGGAAAGAACATTCCTTGTGCCAAATTCGGCACAAATAATTGTAAGATGTAGGACTTCAATTTTTGCTAGACCATTGTAGTCATTGACAGATCGCGAAAAAAAATATTTGAAACAATTGCTTTTGGTTAGAAAAGTGCTTGTAGTCAGCTCGTGTCATTGCTTTGTGGCGTATCCGGGAGAAAATGAGTTATTTTTTATGATTTCAGTTGTACAGTGTGCTTTAATTATTAGGTGTACGAATTTTAGGCTGCACTACCGATTTCTTGGCGTTGTGTGATCAAGTTGATATTTTTCAAATAATTGTGGTAATGAGGTACGTCATAATTAAGGCGTACAGCCATTGCGATCATTCCTCAGTTTTCATGGCCCAGGTGAAAATTCCTTATGTGTTCCCAGTTGGGGGCTCAAACTAGTCCCCGGTTAACTGGCTAATGGTGAAATTATCAGTGGGTTGTAGTAAAGTATTATCGCAGCCTAGCGTTGCTCGATGCCGAGCCCGGCTTTTAGGGTGGGGACACTGACTCTGCCGGCGCCATATTGGTTCACGCCTCTACAGCGCCGTCTTCGAGCAGTGAGGCGCGAGCCAGAATTGGGAATTTGGTAAAAGGCATTGTTGGCTTTAGGAATATATTTGCAAGAAAGTCATAAAACTAAAATTGAGCATTTAAATGAAAAGTTTATTGAGAACCATTTATTTAAAACACGTTAACGGAGACATCGTTTTTCTCGGCAACCAGCGCGCCGATTTTCACGAGCTTTATTGCTGTTAAAAGTAAGAATAATCTTAGTGAAAGTAAGAATACTATTATCCAAACTAATAATTGCATAATAAGCGACATACATGATGATAGCGACCGGCCGGAAAAGCTGCAGCGATTGACATCTTAAAGGAGGAGGAGGAGAGAAAGAGAAGGTACGGATGTTAACCAGAAATGCGTCTGGTTGGCGACCCTACTCTGGAGGAACGGAAAGAGGAAATAGTAAGATGGGTTAGTGAGAAGAGCAGGGGGGAGGACACGGTGAGCTCGCGCACGCACGCGGAGAGCCTGAGCAATTCAAAGGCGTTCACATAGGCCAGTCGCCCTCAAGAAAGACAACAGTGCCTTCACAGCTTTGAGGGCCGACGAGCGATGAGGACGGTCTTCAAGGAGCACCTGCACGGACAACGGTCGATCGTCAAGTCGTCGCAGTGCGTTCGATAATATATGTCTTTCCGACTGAAATCGATCGCAGTGACACAATAAATGTTCTATGTTCTCTTGGCTGCCGCAGACGTCGCACGTAGCACTTTCGGTAATTCCAATCAAAGCACAGTACGCCTTTGCGAAAGCCACTCCCAACCACAGCCGGTATAGAAGCGACGTCTCGCGTCGGTGAATCCCGGGTGTATGCAAGAGTTGGAGCGAAGGGTTCAGTTCGTGTAGCCTGGTGCGCCTTATATTTGGGGTGTTCCACTCTGTTAAAAAGAGCTTGCGTGCCAGGTGACGAAGCTGCCTTCCGGCGTCTGTCCTGGAAAGAGGAATGGGAACGCTGTGTTGTTCTTGATGTGACTCTGGGGCAGCTTTGCCTGCGATATCGTTTCCAATGATCCCGCAATGGCCAGGGAGCCACTCGAAAATAATTTCGTGGCCTTTCTCTTTGACGTCGTGGTGAAGTTTGACAATTTCGTACGTTAGTTGTTCGTGAGCTCCAGGTCGGAGAACTGCGTGCATACTTTGTAAAGCCGGTCTCGAGTCGGAAAACACGGCCCATGTACCAGGACTCTCTGCGTCTATAAATTGAAGTGCACTGCGCAGAGCCGTGATCTGTGTAGCCGTGAACGTCGTGTCATGTGACGTCTTGAATCGCATTGTTACTCCTCTCGTCGGTATAAACACAGCACCACCAGAACTGGTCGATGTAGTGAATCCGTCTGTATAGACGTGCACGTGACTGCTGTATCTCTCGTACAACATGAGTAAGCTCAATTGTTTTAGTGCAGACGGTGATAGATCTGGCTTTTTCTGAAGTCCTGGAATTCTACGTTGGACTTCAGGATGGCACAAACACCATGGAAGAGACACTGGCCTGGCCGGAGGTGCGTACCCCGATGTAATTGAGGCACGATATGCACTGACAGTTGTGCTATATGACGTACGGGGTCTTTCCACAGTGAGTACGGCGAGGTGGTGGCAAGGAGTCCGGGCAATGTGCCTGACATGTGCACGCATTGTCTCGATGGCGATGTCCGTTGTGATTGAATAATCTTGAGCAATGGCGATAGTTTCAGCCGTTGACGCACTGCGTAGTACTCTAAGGCATATCTTAAGAGCTTGCGCCTGAATGCTCTGAATTGTACGCAAATTAGTTTTGCAGGTGTTGGATATAACAGGTAACCTGTACCGAAGGAACCCAACAAACAACACCCTGTATAGCTGTATCATGAATTGTGTGGATACCCCTCAGTTCTTTCCTGCAAGGAACTTGAACAGATGACAAATAGCCATCAGGCACTTTTTACGTGGTTGACGTGAGGAGTCCAGGACAGATCTCTGTCAATCACAACTCCCAACAACCTGTGACGCCTGCTGAACGATATCACTTGTCGGTTGATTGATAAGCCGTATGCAGACATTGACTTCCGCGTAAATGCCACCACTGCACACTTTTCCCATGTCACCTCCTGTCCTTGTTTACGAAAGTAGCATGACGTCGATGAGGCCATCTTCTGAAGCCGAGCGCGAAGCTGAAGCCGTGTCACCCCCGACTACCAGATACAGATATCGTCGGCATAGATAGAGCGTCGAACTGTGCTTGGCAGGTTCTCGAATAGTCCAATAAGAGTCAGCTTAAAGAGCCACAGGACCCTATATATGACCACTTCACAGCTACATGATGTCATATCCACAAACAGCAGTAAGCTAGAGAAATATAATAATAACCGGAGGGTAAATAATGAGCGAATCGCGAGAGTTAGGAAGAGATCCTCTTACATTAAAAGTAGCGAAAATGAATACTCATAAAACCTTATGTCACATGTCGACAGCCAGATGCCGCAATAAAAAAGCCAACAAAAAGATTAAGGGGGTTTGACATTATTGCATAAACCTTTGTAAGTTATGCTCTCTAAATTAAACTTGTTTTTCTTTATTAAATTCAATAGTCTGGATAACATGTTTTGTAATGCTTGGTGGGTATATGCTCTTTGTTTCACAGCACTATTCAAGGTTGATTTAGTCTTGAAGTGTACCTGGGTTCTCTCTGCCAGGTGAGCTAGTTGCTGCAAAGAAGTCGTGCCACTTTTAGGCTCTTTGTTATTAGTTTTAGAAGCTCTATTATCATAGAGGCTCGCCACTTTCATAATGTGAAAGTTGCAGAACAAAGGAGTGTGACTGTAATTAGAACCATAATTTATAGCTCCTAGAAAGTGTTTCCGTAATATGTGTAATTTCTGCAGGTTGACAGGAGCCGTTGATCCCCACACTATATGAATATTTTTAAGCGTAAACAGAAACAAAGTGTTAATAATTACGTTCACAATGCCACATGGTACAGTAGTAGTGTTGCGGGAAATTAGTCCAACTAAATGGAACAGATTTATTTGGATGACGTGAATGAGTATATTCCATAGCTTATTTTTATGAAAAGAAAAGCAGCGGAACCCATATCACGATGACTGTTGACACAATTCCCCGAGCGTTGAATTATTATCGCGACACAACGTATTGCACCCATCGAAAGGAGTTATGTATTTAGGTGTGAACTACAGCGGAATTCCTCTTTCGCGTTTCTTTAAGAACACTCGGCGCCACCTAGCGCCGTAGCCGCAAAGCTTGCGCATGGCACACGAAAACCATTGTGTGCCGGGACATGCGAACGCTCAAAATGGCGTCATGCGACAACCGGGCTCCTCTCTTGCACTTCGTTGTGGACACGCTGTGCCCTCTAGTGGCATTGTCAAGAAGTCAGAATGCGGCATCTGAGACAAGAATCGTGGTGCGCTGGTGCACGCGAACATTTAGAATTGTTCCGTCGCTTGCCGCGCACTCAGTGGCACATACTAAGTGAAGCAACACCGCGAGAGGTTTATTGAAGAGCGGCATGTATCCAGTGCATTTGTGGCGCATGCGTCGGGTTGCTGTCCTTGAGGAACCCTTGTGACATGGATTCGATTCCGCTCAGCATTGGAGAAATTTATGGGAATGTGGCGAGTCTTTCTTATCTTACTGGCGCAGCCCTGGTAAACCACGTGAGCTGCTGCGAAGATGGGCTTGAAAGACGAAATTGGACGGTGGGTGGATCCACAGTTAGGTCTCTCGCCACGGCTGAAATAAAGCCGCGAAGTTTTTAGCTATGCTTGGTAGCGCACAGTTACTCGTGACCCGCCGCAGTGGCTCAGTCAACTAAGGCATTGCGCTGCTGAGCACGAGATCACGGGATCAAATCCCGGCCGCGGCGGCCGCATTTCGGTGGAGGCTAAATGCAAAAACGCCGGTGTGCTTCCGTTGTAGTGCACGTTAAAGTGACTTCACGTGGTCAAAATTAATCCGGAGCCATACCTTCATATTACCCGGAAACGAGTTAGCACACAACTCGGCCAGAGCCTACCTTCCCCGCGCTCTCTCTACCCACCCCTCAGACCGCGGCATTCAGTTACCAACACCCATTACAACATACGCCGATATACTGCAACTATATATAGCCTGCGCAGACAAACTCTACTTCATCCCGTTAAGGGACTTACTAAAGCAGAAGAGACTTGTCTGCGCAGGTTCCAAGCTATGTCGTACGGCAGCCCGACCGTGCTGGCCAAAACACATTCTGAACATTTTAACGCCACCTGTAATTTCTGTGGCGGCCGGGCCAAGCAAACAGCAGCATAGAGCGAGTTACGCAGCCGGCGTGGGAGGGGTGGGAGGAGGCCTTGTCCAGCCCGGCTCTCGAGGACGAACGGATCCTCGTGGAGCGTGCGCGGGTGACAGCCCTGTCCAATGTAGTCCCGGTATAGGGACCCGCCCGACCCTCTCCAGCAATACCTAATACAACATATAACTTTCAATAAATGTTTTATTCAATCACTCATTCATTCAGTGTTAATCTTTTTGCTGAGTCATTGTCATTTTCCCTGAGTCATGCTCATGACTATGACTTCCTACCACCTTCGTCGATCCGTCCATGTCATTCGTAGTTCGTCATTTTATCATTATCATGCTGTCTTCACTTAAACGTAATTATGCAGGCTTTGTCATGCTATGGTCATCATTGCGTCGTCGTCGCACAGATTCTATCACGCATCCATTGTCAAACCGTCGTCGTCAACCGTCTAGGTCGAGCCATCGTAGCCATTCCTGCTTCTTTGTCCGCTTGTGGTCACACCGTCGTCGTCATCTCATAGTTATCTGATGTCGCCGTCGACACGTTGTTGTTATATCATCGACATAATGTGAGAATAGACACCTCATTTTTGTCATACTGCCGTCGTTATACACTTTTGCCGTTCGATTTCATCGTCACGGCGTCGGCATAAACTCGCTACACAATGTGGCTGCATTGCACGGCAGCTATTCGCATTACCGTCGACAGTGATCGTGAGATGAGTTCTGAAATTCTTGTTTTTTAAACGAAATGGATAAGAACCATTTTTCTTTCGCTCTTGTTCGTCCATTTCTCTATATAGGCACTCAACCGTCTTACGGTAATTGTGTCCTCACAAATAGCCGCCCGATTCTTTTTATCCGATCCTATTCGGTTATTACTGCTCTACAGAGCAAAAAAGTAATGCCGAACACAAAGCTTACTTGTAGCATGTTGGTTTACCAACCGCAGTGATTACCGTGTTGAGCAAGACCATTGATCTTATACTGGAGGCTAGCATAGACATAGCCTAATAACTTCAAGTCTATTAGACTTGAAATGCATGAGAACAACACCGGTGGTTGACGCAAGTGTGTTATAGCGATTGGCGCTCAGACGTTTTCTGGGTTACATTTGGTTGGCTATAAACGAGAATGCATTCCTATGTTTTAGATCCCACGCCAACCTATTCAATCGCGAGAAGATTTTCCGGTTCTTGCTGTTAACTGACAGACGCCGGTTCTCTTCGTCGAGTGAAAACCGATACAGCCGAAATGGTTTACAATAGCCACAATCGTTCACACCGCGGCGGATGCTACGCGTTGCATGTTTGCGTAGCCAAGGCAAATTTCCGCATACTGCAGCTACTGCGGCACCTGAAGGCTACGCAGTGGTTCTTCGATGACCTCGTATGAACTCAAATCACGCAAATATCATGGCGAAGAAATCGAAAGTCACCGCCCAAGCACTCCGTGCAGATGGTTAAACAGCGAAGCTGAAACGTGCGGCGCCACTGTTTATCCCCGGGGTATTCCCAACGGTTCATTAAACGTCGGCTTGGTAGGCTGCCGGATCCTGTTTACGCAGTTGCTCCTAGCGCTTGGCCACCAGGTTCCGTTGGTGTGCCCGCACTGCCGCATCAGCACGACGAACACGAGATCTATACGATGCTGCTGTCGGCGCTGTTCTTCATAAACTGCCTGCTGTTTGGGAGCCTGTATGATGCGTGGCCTACCCGGGTTGAAGTCGGAGAGAAACTACTGCACGCACGCTTCGCTGGGACCGAGAGAACAAGTTAACTGACGGCGCGCCTCTCTATCTAGTTGACGTGTGACAAGGGTAGTTCAAGGGTGCGTTGCAGGTCCAGGAGCCCACCAACCGTAGTCCACAGGAGTATGTGGCATTTTGCTAGCATACTTTCTGCACAGTAGCCAGGATCGGCCCACAATTCTGTGCACATCGGAGGAAGGATATTGGTTTCGCCTAGCCATATAGAGCTTCGCTCTAAGTTGAGTTGAATCCTGGGGTTTGATGTTTCGCAACCACGATCTGATTATGGAGCACACCGTAGTGGGGGACTACGGACTAATTTTGACCACCTGGGATTCTATAGCGCGCACCCAAATCACGGCACATGGGCGTTGTTGCATTTTGCCCCCATCGAAATGCGGCAGCCTCGGCCGGGATTTGATCTCCCGGCCTCGTGCTTAGCAGCGCAACGCCGTAGCCACTAGGCAACAACGGCGGTTGAAGCACTTAGTAATGCATTTAGCACTGTCGTCATATAGTCGTCATGCGTTCGTTGTCACATCACCGTCGTGATGCCATCATGGTCGTTTCAATGTCGTCATTCTAACTTCGACATGCCATCTTCATCACACATTCGTCGTCATGCCAGGGTCGTTTTACCACCGTCATTAATTCAGCGACCTCATTTGATTGTCGTCATGATGTCGTCATTTTACCGCCTTCGTCCGTGCCGTCGAAGGCAATTTTTAACGTGAACCTTATCTTGGCGATCATTTGCTACTTTGACAGTATCTATCTATCTATCTATCTATCTATCTATCTATCTATCTATCTATATATTCTAGCCGCCTACGACTTTGTGCTCTCATGGTTGTTTCGTTAACTTGGTATGTACAAAATTGGCCTACCATGATAAGAGTACTCGACGAACATACATGCCATAACATGAATGTCAGGACATGGGTGTCATGTAGGCTATGAAACAGCCGCCTACGTCTTGGTGCTCTCATGGTCGTTTCGTTAACTTGGTAGGTACTAAATTTGACATAATCTGACAGGAGTGTATGACTAACATAAGTGATAGGTCATGACATAAATGTCACGACATGCGTGTTATGTAGGTCATGAGAATGACTCAGCGAACAAAGATGAACACTCAAAAACCATTGGAATAGATTCTGACGTGGATAATAAGTGATGGAAACACTAAAGGATCCTGGTATAGAAGTCATATAGTCATGAGCATGACTCGGCAAAATTGACAATGACTCAGTGAAAAAAGATTACAACTCAAAAACCACTCAGATGGGTTCTGACATGGGTACTAACTGAAGGAAACACCAAAGAATGGTGGTAGGTCACAGTCATGACCATGACTCAGCAAAAATGACAATAACTTCGCGAAAAAAGATTTACACTCAAAAACCACAGAAATGGGTTCTGACGTAGGTACTAAGTAAAGGAAACAATAAAGGATGATGGTAGAAGTCATCGTCATGACCATGACTCAGCAAAAATGACAATAACTTAGAGAAAAAAGATTAACGCTCAAAAACCACTGAAATGGGTTCGGACCAACTGAAGCAAACACTAAAGGATGATAGCAGAAGTCATAGTCATGACCGTGACTCAGCAAAAATGACAATGACTTAGCAAAAAAACATTAACACTCAAAAGCCACTGAAATGGGTTCTGGCGTAGGTACTACGGGAATGAAACAATAAAGCATGATGGTAGAAGTCATAGTCATGAGCATGACTCTGCAAAAACATCAATGACTCGACGAAAAAAGATTAACACTCAAAAACCACTGAAATGGGTTCAAACGTGGGCACTAAGGGAATGAAACTATAAAGCATGATGGTAGAAGTCATAGTCATGACCATGACTCAGCAAAAACGTCAATGACTCTGCGAAAAAAGATTAACACTCAAAAACCACTGAAATGGGTTCGGACATGGGTACTAACTGAAGGAAACACTAAAGGATGGTGGTAGGCCACAGTCATGACCATGACTCAACAAAAATGACAATAAGTTTGAGAAAAAAGATTGACACTCAAAAACCACTGAAATGGGTTCGGACGTGGGTACTAAGACAAGGAAACACTAAAGGATGATAGCAGAAGTTATTGTCATGACCATGACTCAGCAAAAATGTCAATGACTTAGCAAAAAATATTAACACTCAAAAACCACTGAAATGGGTTCAAACATGGGTACTAACTGAAGAAAACACTAAAGGATGGTGGTAGGTCCCAGTCATGACCATGACTCAGCAAAAATGCCAATAACTTAGAGAAAAAATATTAACATTCAAAAACCACTGAAATCGATTCAGACGTGGGTACCAAGTGAAGGAAACGTTAAAGGATGATAGCAGAAGTCATAGTCATGACCATGACTCAGCAAAAAAAGATTAACACTCAAAAACCACTGAAATGGGTTCGAACGTGGGTACAATTTCTTTCGCTCTCATTTTCTGATTCCTTCTCCCAAGCATTGCCCGCGCCCTTGCGCGCATGCTGTCCTTCCCTCTCCTTAACGTCCCATGTCAAGGCAACATGCGCACGGCACGGAGTGGAGGCCAAGCACACGCCGCTCCGCGAGGTGGTTGCTAGGCAACCCAGGTGACTCATCACTAAGCGATGTTTTTTGCTGGACGAGCACGGTTTTACGGAAAGCTAAAACAGCTTCGCTGTTAAAAAAAGATTAGGGAGATGTATACAAAAATGCTAAAATCAAGAACATGAATAGAATACCTAATTAAATCAAGCAGGCTAGGTGACTATTTGTGACCGCCCCGTTCCAAAGAGGATGCCAATAAATCATCATCGTCATCGTAGCGCTGCCAAGTACAGGTTGGGAAGCCTATGACTACTTTCCTCTACACAGCAGTGTCAACCTAAAGCAGGTGGATAGCATGGTTGCGCAAAATATAACCGATAATACTTACTATGTTCTCGCTACATGCGGTTTTAGCATGCGACTCTCGTGGACCAATACTAAAGACGTTTCAATTCCAAACAATAATGTCGCGTGTATACAACGTATAAACAAGTGAGATTTGATTGATGGTAAAGCACTTTAACAATTTCGATTACTATGAACATATGCGCATTTATACTATCGAGTACGAGGTCGTCGTTAGAAACTCGATGGAGCCCATCACGTTGTCTGATGAAGGCTTCGTTTATAGAAGCCAATATTTTAGCGGGACCTCCTATTTCTCGTGCAACCCTAACGTGCCACGTTATTCTAGCATGAGCTTTCCCATGTCGCAGCACACTTTAAAGTAGGACAGAACGGTGGTACTCCCTTACCGTGACACAGCCGCAGATGGAACCACACAATAGTGTTTGCGCGCCTGCACTGCATTGCCTGCTGGCAGCTGCACCATGGGGAATCGCCCAGCCTTTACCTTCAAACCGCACCTGTGACACGGTGTCACAAGTAAAAAATAAGCAGGCATATAAATATACATACCACAGATTTTATTTTATGATAAGGTAAACACACATTCACAGTCATTGTATTAACATTAAAAAAATGAAACGCCGTCATAACTGCAGAGCATCTGTAATGCATGTGGTTATTGGCCGAGGGCTGAAGCGAGAGATATAAGTGTTGGAAGGTTGGCGATGAGTGGTTGTGGGAAAGTAAAAAATAAATAAAATACAAGCAGACACAACTCTGGTGGACGTCAACATAACTCGAAGCATGTATGTTTTCTTAGAGAATGGTTATGAATCATATAAGTGTTCGGTGTCCGACGAATTGCATTGCTTTTTCAGTTACCTTATATTCAGCGCTTCAATGCATAAAACAGCGTTTTTTTAGCGTAACTGGAACGCCAATGCATATCATTATATATTTTGAAAAATATGATCCCAAATTGGTGCGGTTTTGAGAATTAGTTCCAAGTGGATTTGCCTTGCGAACTCACCGGCTATAATTCATAGATAGAAATACGCGCGGTAATTGATTATTGCAATAGTTAATTGGCGTAGCTGTGCTTTAATTAGTCAATTAAACGTTTTATTTGTCGTAAAAGTAATGGTCGCCTCATCGAGTAATTTAAATGAAAGCATATTTGCCACAGGAATTTTTAAAAAGTTGGTGCAGCTAAAGAAACCTATATATATATATATATATATATATATATATATATATATATATATATATATATATGCGTGTGTGTGTGTGTGTACATATGGCACATGGCCACAAATGGAGTGACCATAGGTATGTCCCGCACTTGAGTCACAGGGATAATGGTTTTGCTAACTTCGTTCACGGTTAATTGTTTTGCGTAGTACATCTTGCGAGCCTAATTGGTTCATTATTAAGGGCTGATACTCATTGCGCGAGACGGGCAACGGGCAACACGCAGATAAGCATAATGAGAAGAGCTTTTGCGCAAACTAGCAACTGTATTATTGAAACGCAAAACCATAAACATACACAGGGACAAAAATATTTGCGCGCACGCGAACCATGCCACAAGATAATGTTTCTCCTTCCCTATACATAAAACCTGGGATTTATCAAAAAACCAGTCGTGCCACTCACACACGCTCTTTTCTTAATAGGCTTCCAAAAGTTCTCGGGTGCATGCGTTCTTGCACTTTCCAACGATATTAATCGAGTGAAACCATAGTTTAGAATTAGAGGCTGTGCACTGTGGGCAGGCAAATGAGCACGTTCATTATTTTTATAGTCACCTCGTGTTCCTGTGCGGTCGTTGACGCAGCGTCCCGTCTGGACTACATAAAATTTAGCGCATGTCAACGAAACCTCATAGACCGTTCCCACGGCAAAACGCACAAGTGGCCTTGCGTCATTTTTATCACAGCCCCATAAGTGTTCGTCATCGCGTCAGATACCCGAGCACAACTGCGCTAGTTTATGTTTGCGATATCGATGCCGTATCTGTTTGCAACCTTTTTCCGGTAGTGCTACACTCTGTGAATGTAGGGTATCACTTGAATTTTCACCTTTCCATGCGTAGCATGTGCCTGTGTTTGCTGTTGTTTGCGGGTGTGCTCTTTATAGTTCTGAAGGAGGCTCTGAAGCTGCTCGCAATACCGAATGCGGAAACCCCACTCACTTTATTCTTCCAATCTGGTCTAGGGAGCTGGCTTGCATTTCGTGAAGGCACGATTTAGTTAGAGCCGACTCTAAGCACAAAGAAGCAATAGCCCTCTTAAAATTGTGAGAATGGGACCAGTGCGGTAAATATGGGCCATTTGTTGTTATCGCAGCAAGAAATATTTCTTGGCTCGCGGCTGGTACGGCCACCACGTGTGTTATTCTCTGAATATGATTTGAGATCAAGAAGCTGCAGGGTTCCCTAGAATGGCACTTCGTATTTAAATGTTAGTCCCCAACCATACCTATTAAAATTTCCTGAAACTCTGAATCGTAAGGGTATTAGCTGGGTCGTTGACTTTTTTAAAACCAAGAATAAATCGTCCACATATGCAAAAACATCCAGGACGCAATCATCATTATTGGTTATAGAATTGTCAAGGTCAATATCAAATAAAAATACATTACACATTACGGGGCCAACGCATGACCAAATGCATACGCTTTCTCTCTGTAGGTAAACCCCTTTGTCGAAACTGCTGAAAGTGTGCTTCAAGTAATGTTCTAATGAGGTCAATTTAGTATAAATTCATTCAATTTATTCCTACTTTTTACATCATAGGCAAATACACAAGATATGTCTAGATCCATATCCCTAGGCTAGTAGGAGGTCAAGTACATGAAAGTTGTGTTAGTCCAAGTAAGAAAAACTGTTTTACACTGTAGACTGGCACAATAAATGAAATGCAAATAAAAATAATATATAGTACCCTTGACTTAACATGTGTTTTAGTAGCATAAGAACGAGAGAAAAAAAAGCACCACCTTGAAGCGAAATTCCCTTCACAAAAGACGTACAAGGAGGTTATTTTAACACGGTAATGTTTCAGACTAACACGAATAACCTTTTTTTTGTGACATTGCGAGTATTCATGTTTTATTCAAAGAAGTCTATCTGTGGAAACGTTGTGCACAAAATATCTGCTGATGAAGGAGACAAATCAGAATCTCCTTTTATATGAAGTGGAAATTCATTCCGAAGTCCGGATGCAAGAGACTGTTTTAGCCGTTCTCCATATACATTGTTTGCTAAGGGTAACGTAAAATTTCGGGATAAAGAACTTCTGCTGTAGTGATCTGAGGTGTCAAATATTGATACATGAAATTGATGGCCATAATGTATATAGATGCTATGACTGAAACTGTTTTCAATTGGCGTAAGGAGCCAAATGCCAGTAATCAAAAGTTATCAAAGATTGGCTTGCTGGGAAGGTCGTGCCTAGATTTTGTAACTTTCGTGAGTGCTAAGCGTGGACAGCTGGGCTAGTTGGTTGTGAACAGCATTAGTTATGCTATTCTGAGTGCTCGCTTTTGGAATTTTATGATGAGATCGAGATATGTTTTGTACGTCCAATCCATGATTTGACGTAGTAGGACAAAACATTGTGTATGAGTGCAAAATACGTAGTGCGCAATAAATTGGCAGCAAAACGATTCCGAGATTGCAAAGCACTGCAATATCGAGATTCCAGTTTCGCAAATACATAATTGATGTGACCGTGCCAATGTAGATGGCAGTTAAACATCGCTCCGAATACCTGAACAAGGGTGTGCACTCAAGTGAACAGGACTAATTAAAAAAAACAGTCGTGATATAAATTTCGTCTAGGTGGGTGGAATATGGTGTAATTTGTTTCTTTCATTTATATATAATTGCTTGGCTCAGGACCATTCTGATATTGTGTTGTAATTTTGAATTTGTTCTCTCTTCAAGTTCCATGGGGTTATCAGCCATTATTGCCATTGCTGTGTCATCTGTGTACATATATGTACACAGATGACACAGCAATGGCAATGGCAATGACTACTTCAGATGACAGCAGAGTACTGGGAAGGTCATTTATTGTAAGATAAAAAATAATCGGGCCAAGAACTGAACTTAGAGGTAAACAATGCATTTGAGTTGCACAGAAGGCGATATGTCGTTTATCATTACTTTCTGATGACGACCATTGATGTAGGAAGAAAAGAAAGTTCATACAATAATCCACACATAATACTGCAGAGTGCTTAAGACGCATTTGAGAGTTTTCTTCAATACAGGTTCTCACACATTTAAATAACTCATCTTAAGGAACCAAGTACACCAGGTCTCGTACATGAACTGAAGATGCCATCCCAATGAACAGGTCCCCCTCAGAAAAGAGCATAACATCAATGGCGTTTTTTGCGGTAAATGGGTTCAAAACATTCGATATTTTTAGGAGTTTAAAAAGAACAAACCTGGCCTGACGTTGCGGCAAACCGTTACCGCTGACAGAACGCCCACGTTGTCAGTCATAGCCATAGGCGTATCTACGGGAGGGGGGGGGGGCAGGAGGGTGCTTGCCACCCCCCCCCCCCCACCGTCAAAATCGCGGGGGGGGGGGGGGGCAAAGTATGCCATTTGCATCCCCCCTCTTCTGAAAGCGCGCCCTACAGCTGAAGCTAACTTTCTGTCGTATTAGAGTGGCCACGTAAGTAATGCCTTTTTTACTACTTATATCCGTCTTGGGCAGCGAGGATTGTCTTTTGTGCCTCTTCGTGAACGCGTTGTAGTGGGTGACGCGCGGGATTCGCCATACACGCTCGCATTGCGGAGAAAGCCTGGTGCTGGGCCGTTCCCGCCCATAGTTACGCTAAATAATAAAACTATTCCAGTGGAGCAATGAGAAAAAAGTAGAAGCCTGAAACTAACAAATTTCAGCTTGCCCTGCTTGCATCATGCCTATGGCATTTATTGTATGGTTATTTTCGTCTTACTTGTTTTCTGGGAAAGCCTAACCGCATTGTGTTGGCTGAAATTTGCTACATTTGCCGCAATAAAGCAACAGATTCTCTTCTTAATCACTTGCCCATTTCTAAATCTTAGTGTATGTTTAAGCTACTTTCCGGGCGAGAGGAGGCCGTCGGCGACGCTACATCCGTTTAAATGGTTATCGCGTTTTTTTATTGGCTAGTACTAATGAAGCATAATAACTTGAGGAGCTGATTATCCTAGATGCCCAACGATTGGTTCTACTTGGGCCTTTACGAAGGGAAACACGTGCAAGCGCAGAGACGTATAACAAAAATCAAAAATTTTTTCTTGCTTAAAACAAAAGTAATGAAAGTTTCTCAGATTGTAGTCATTTTCCATCCAGAGATAGTTTAACATACCCTTGCAATCTCAGTATCTTATCACCATCAAAAATTTATTCAAACCACTCACCGGTCTGTCAAATTTCACTGAAAAATCACGACTTATCGGAGATATTTTCGTAAAAATGACCTTGCTCGAACGTGCAGAGCCATTTCAATACCACTAGAATACTGAACTGAAACTTTCCTAAAGGCATGTGTCAGTTCTGATTTTGTCGATTTAATTTTCAGGTCATTTCTAAATAAGAGCTACAGTATTACTTATTTCCCGGAAGGAGCAAGAACAGCAGATATTTAATATTTTGAAGAAATGAAGACGATTTTTTTTGTGACGTGTACTGATAACTTGAACTACGTAGGTTGCTTATGTGCTCGGAAAACATTGGCTTATCACTCGCTTTCTCCCAATTCTTTTACGCTATACATGGCATTTAGCTTTCACTTTTTCATGCGTGATATATAGGGTTCGCCTGGTGACTTCGCTAAACTAAATGAAGCAACTTCTTTATTGTTTGTGACTCTGAGGGCGAGGTAATGTTTGATGTGTTGGTAAAGTTCAAAATAAAATGGGTAATTGGGACTTTCCGAATAAATTCCGTATGTAAGCATTCTAGTGCGTTATAAACCTGTCTAACAAGCGGGCCAGAATTTAGCCTACTGCCCTGACAGAGCTATAAACGCCACCAAGACAAAATTTAGCGAAAATTGGTGGCACGCTATGAAGACTCTCTCTGCGAAGTTAAATGAGGTTGGATCAGACACAGTATTGTCGAAAAAAAGAAAGTCTTGTTCAAGTGCTAGAGCGTGTGATATGGTCCCTTTCAGCTATGCTTCCCAGTGCCTTGACATGGCTGTTGGTTACAACAGACTTATGTTTCGTGGGAAGGGGAGGGGGGTCATGGTAAGTGCAATGTGCCAGAAAATTTCTACACTCACGGGGCACTATAGCGTCAAATTATTCCAAAGTGTTTTGATTCGAATTTCTGCAATCAGCCTCCACGATTGGTCAAAACATCTTCGGGCCACTCCCAACTTCGCCTGTCTGTCACACGACGTCACGAAAACCGCGATAGCTCCCCACCTGATATAACGTGTGCACATTGATTATGGATGATTAAACTGCACAAAATAAAAATAATCATTTCTCATTCGACGCCTTTTCGCCATTAGCCCTCTGCTATAGGCCCAATGTTTTCTGGCTACGCCCACTTCGCCTGTCTGTCACGCGACCTCACAAAACCGCGAAATCTTACCACGTGAAAGTGACGTGTAAGCGAAAAAAAATGCGTTAATACGCCGAACAAAACTGAAAATTTTTCTGAATAGTCACAGAGTGCCCCGTTCCGAAAGGAATAGAAGATGGCTGTCAGCCGATCGCTCAGGCCCTCGCTACTCGCACCCGCCGGTAAGCATGCGTAAGCATGCGGTAAGCATTTGCGCATGATAAACCTTTTTGCGTGGCAGTAAAACGTTATCGAGCCCTTTCGGCATGCAGACGACATCGCTATGCCAACTATTGCTTGCTGAGGATCCCTTTTAGCGGCATTCTTATCCTTCCGTGGCACGCCGCCGCGATTTTCGACCAGCCACCGCAAGCTAAGTAAGGTGAAGCAGACCAATCGGAGAAGTCGACATCACCCTCTTCATGCTGTTATCTATTTTCACTGTGCTGGCTCGGCCCCATCGAAACCCTCTCCACTACAGCGTGCTCCTCGCCTCTTGTCAGCCAATTAGATAAGAAAAACGCTGAGTGTAGACAATGTTATTGGTTTTGAAAGCCAACAAAGGTGACCTCCTATAATCGAGGGGAGTGTTTTATTGGGTTGTTCCGACAACGCTGCGGGTCACCGCCCGCTGCTTGCGTCACTGGTTACGTAAAATCGACGTCAGGAGTTTGGAATCAAAACAGTTTGGAATCGTTTTACGTTATAGCGCCCCTGGCTAAGTTATAAGCCTTGCAAGTAATTACTGAGCGGTCATTTTTTCTCCCGTATTTTTCATGCGTCATAAGGCGTTCCTAGTTGGTTTCAGCGATGTCCTCGGTGAACTAAACAACAGACATTGTTTATATTAAGAGAAAATAAAGGGCGCAGTATGGGCACTATTTAAGTAAACTTCGAAGACAGGGGACTAATTATGATATTTGCAGTATATTACGCAAGCAAGCGATCCGGAGCTTTAATAATGTGTTTTACGAACAAAGCAGAATGTATCTCGCTGCCCTGGGAGAACTGTGGCTCAACCGATATCAAATCTAGCGAAATTTGGGTGGGCGGGGTGGGGCACAGCAGAGTAGGGAGGAAGGGAGTAAACCATGGCAAATGTTATGGCGAAATAACACGTGTGTTAACGAATTACTAGCTTTTTAAAAATTTCAAACAAAAAGTGCTCCAAGCATTATGCAGGCAAGTTTTCAAACGGAACAGTCATATACGGGCAACTATTTTAAACTATGTATATAATTACAGGAAACTGAAGCTTTTATTCAAACTGCTTGAAAGGAACAAGTTCGCTGGAAATTTGATAGTAATTTCCTAGGTCGCACACATCTGCTGTCTGTCTTTCTTGTGGGTATTGCAAGTGATTTATGTTGATTGTACTTCGTAGTGTATAACCTTGACAATATTATTACCTTAACCAACAATACATTATTACTGCATATAAGCTTAAACACTAAGTACAATTCTTTGTTTAGTTAGCAAAATTGTCCGTAACAAACGTGCATTTTCTTACGTGCGCTGCACTGCTGCTACTGAGCGGGATCAGACACTTCTGGGCACTCACTGCCTTTTGGTCCCTGCATCATAGATAGATTTGATATAGCGTCAAGAAATAATCTTAATTCAAATCATTTTTCGGGCCCTCATGGTTTACCGTGTACGATTGATAAGTAGGTTTATGTCTGATAAATACAAAATACCTGACATACGCATTTGCAGGCTTTTTCACTTTTTGTGCGAATATTTAGATAATAAATAAATAAATAAATAAATAATATATATATATATATATATTATATATATATATCTATATATATATATATATAGAGAGAGAGAGAGAGAGAGTCACATCGTTTGCGGTTTGCCCATCCCAGTCGAGAAATAGTTGTTACGCCGCTGGTCATAGCACTAACAACATTGGTAATGTGCTACACTTATTGGTACGGATATGATTGGCTAGCTTCATGGAGTTTATATCCTTGCATAATGTGACCACTCTACAATTTGCACGTCCATCAGTGCATTCACCTTGGATACATTCTTTCCGATGGCTTGTTGAGATTTTTACAGGTAGCTCACTGTGGGCAGGGTAACAAAACCGCCTTCTTTAACAGCTGTCATCAGTCTCAGTCCCTCTTTGTTGGAGAACGACACAATAAGTTCGAGCTTGTCTTTCACTCACGTTTGCTGACGCTTGGTGCTCATATGAAGGCTATGCACACGGTCGAGCAGGCACCGCTCTTGGTTTTCTTGCTCCGCCTTTCTAACCATTTCCCTTTGCACAGCTTCAAGTTCATTATCAGGCAAGGTGAGCTGCTTGGAAAACTTGGTACCTTTTTTCTGTGCACTGGTAATATGGGTGGAATCACTGAGCCTTTCACGCCTTTTCGACAGCCTCCTTTTCTGGGCGTCTGCTACGGAGCCGACAACCGCAATCGCCCATTCACCGCACCACCGCCAATGGCACTATTCTCACATTTCTGCGATAGACAGGACTGATGGACACATCTTGGCATATTTGGCGCAGAAAGAGGTGCTCAGGCTGAGCAATGGCCGGCCAGGTGGCCCAGGCTAATCCCGCCTGTAGCAGCAGCACCACCCTATTACAAAACGACAATTTTTTTTATTGCATTTAAAGAACAAAATAGAATGCTGAATAAGAAATGTAATAAAGTGTAAAAGTGGGGTTGAAGATAAATATGCAGAAGACAAAGATAATGTTCAATAGCCTGGCAAGGGAACAAGAATTCAGGATCGCCAGTCAGCCTCTAGAGTCTGTAAAGGAGTACATTTATCTAGGTCAATTACTCACAGCGGACCCTGATCACGAGAAAGAAATTTACAGAAGAATAAAATTGAGTTGGAGTGCATACGGCAGGCATTGCCAAATCTGGACTGGGAGCTTACCGCTGTCGTTGAAAAGAAACGTGTACAATCATTGCATTCTACCGGTGCTAACATATGGGGCGGAAACTTGGAGGTTAACAAAGAAGCTCGACTGGGAGCTTCACCAGTGTCGTTGAAAGTAAAAGTGTACAATCATTGCATTCTACCGGTGCTAACATATGGGGCGGAAACTTGGAGGTTAACAAAGAAGCTCGACTGGGAGCTTCACCAGTGTCGTTGAAAGTAAAAGTGTACAATCATTGCATTCTACCGGTGCTAACATATGGGGCGGAAACTTGGAGGTTAACAAAGAAGCTCGAGAACAAGTTAAGAACCGCACAAAGAGCGATGGAATAAAAAATGTTAGGATTAACGTTAAGAGACAGGAAGAGAGCGGTGTGGATTAGAGAAAAAACGGGGATAGCCGATATTCTAGTTGACATTAAGCGGAAGAAATGGAGCTGGGCAGGCCATGTAATTCGTAGGATGGATAACCGGTGGACTATTAGGGTTACCGAATGGATACCAAGAGAAGGGAAGCACAATCGAGGTCGGCAGAATACCAGATGGAATGATGAATTTAGGAAATTTGCAGGCGCAAGTTGGAATACGCTAGCGCAAGACAGGAGTAATTGGAGATCGCAGGGAGAGGAGTTCGTCCTGCAGTCGACATAAACTATAGGCTGATGATGATGATGATAAGAAATAGCTCATATGGCTACAAAACACGGCTAGCAGCACCCACACGTCCATCAGGATTGTGTATGATTGCGCTGCACAGCACAAGCATGAATGTGCGGTTGTAATGCAGCGCATATGCTCCCGTCACAATATCAGCTGTCTCGGCAGCCGGTGACGGCTAAGGTGCTGGTCGACGATGTGGTCTGGTGCCAGCTGACAACGACACACGCTCTTTCTTCGCATAGGATCTGTGTCGAGGGCAAGGAGAGCTTTTACATCAGCCATGAAAGACAAATGCCCACAGAAGCCGTAGCTACCGACACTGCACAATTTATGACAGAAAACTTCTCTACGTAACATTCGTACGCGCAAGTTTTGCCGCCTATCACACTTTTACGTCGTGTCATCGTTTATTGCTGGTCCTTGGCTTCTCCTCAGCTGATGAAACACGAAAATGCGTCGCACCAAGTCAAAAAAATCGTTTTAGAGTTAAGGCGCCCGCATTCCGAGACAGACGAGTTGCACAAAGGCACGTATACGCTGCAATTTTGGAGCTCGATTAATAAATAACTTGGGGACGTCCAAGCCTGGAGCTCTAAACTTCTGTGTCTGTCAATGTCCACGTAACACCTCATAAATGTCAAGACTCATCAGAGAACATCACCACGACGATTAGCCGATTAAGTTTCCGTATATTTACCCGCTTCTTAAGAGCACACGTTAATCAAAATACTGAGCATGTCAGAATATTGCACAGCACCGCACGCAAAGCATATAACGGTTCAACATTTGAACTGGTTTTGGATCAAATCTGTTCTCGTCGCCGACTTTGCTTCAGGTCGGACTCTGTTCCAAGCCGTCACTGCACATATGGTAAGAAACCAAGGTCGGGGTCGTGGTATACAGGCCGAGGCAGACGCCGTTCTTTAAGTCTGCGAATGCGGCCTCGCAGTACAAACTGAGGCTCGGGAGCAACAACTAGTGCTTTAAAATTCCGAAAGAATTTCCCACGTTGTAACATGTCATCAGCCTATTTCCATGTCCACTACAGGATGCAAACTCCGATAACTCCTGGCCTGTGGTAGCTGATTCTAAATTGTGCCTGCAAATTTACTCATTTCATCGCCCACCTAATTTTCTGACATCCTCGGCGGCGCTTCTTTTCCCTTAGCCGCCACTCTGTGAAACAATGGACCACCGATTATCAGCTGTACGAATTACGTGGCCATGCGCAGCTCCACTTCTACCTCTTGATTTCAACTAAAATGTCGGCTAACCCACTATGTCGCGTGTGGTTGGGCGTCACACCTACAAATTCCTAATCATTCCTAATAGGAATGGCTAACAGTGCGGCATGCAATTCGTGCGGGTGCGATGAGACGCTAGAGCACCTTCTATGTCATTGCCCAGCTTTTGACGCTCAACGACGGATTCTTCAAGCTCAACTCAGCATGTTTGATAGCAGAGTGCTGTCAGAGGAAAAAAATGCTGGGACCATGGCCTACGCATTCTTGCATGCGAAAGGCCACAAAAGCTCTTCTTCACTTCTTGAAGGAGACTGGACTATATGAACGCTTGTGACAGTGGACCTTGCTCTGCGACTGACTGTGTGAATGACCGACTCTTTATGATTTCCTTTATATTCTCGCTCCTTATCTATTCTTCCCCCTTCCCTCTCCCCAAGCGTAGGGTAGCCAACCGGTCACGTCCTTGGTTAACCTCCCTACCCTTTCCTTCTCGTTTTTCTCTTTCTCTCTCTCGGCTACCCCTTTTGCTTTCTGATCCACTTTACCCTCTCCTTATCGCTTAACGTTACGCCTAACATTTTCGCTCCGTGGCTCGTTGCGCAGTCCTTAACTTGTGCGCAAGTTTCTCGTTACCATCCAAGTTTCTGCTCCATATGTTAGTACCTGTAGAATGCCATGATTGCGCACTTTTTGTCAACGACCGCGGTAAGCTCCCGGTCACGATTTGTTAATGCCTGCCGTATGGGCTGCGACCCATTTTCATTTTTCTGTACATTCGTTCTCATGTTCAGGGTCCCCTGTCAGTAATGAACCTAGATAAACGTAATCCTGCCTAGAATCTAGTACCTGACAATGAATTTATGAGTGCTTGTTGGTCTAACAGGCTAGTGAACATTACCTTCATTATCTGCATGTTAATAATCAGGCATACTCTGACACTTTTGCAATTTTTGTCTCACGCACTAAGCATCAGTTATAATGCTTTTGGCACGGATTGCGAATTGATGCGGAGCGCGGTGCATAGTGGTGTTTGTTGTTGTGGTGATAGCCAGCGACCAAAATTGACGTCAAAGATGGTCATGGAAAAGCTGCACATACCAAGTGAAACATAACCACTGGCAAATACCAACTCTCACAAACACCGTGCCCCTAGTCGGCATGAAAGTTCATTAAAGAGCGGTACCTACCATGGAAATGGCTGAAATTTTGCCTGCCTGCCTGCTTGCGTGCCCGCATGACCACTTGCCCGTCCGCCCACCCACCCGCCTGCCTACCTGCCTGCCTGCCTGGCCGTCGTTAGACACAACTCACGTGAAAGATTTTTTTTTTGTTTTTTTAATGAGGCATGACTACACCCCGACTTCGTTTGGTGTATGAATCGGTATAGCGTTAAAATCGAGAGTTCTCCGGTACAGCTCGTGTTAGGCGTTCGCATTTGGTGTGTCACGAAATTACAACCCGTCCGAAAAGTCTAATACAGAGCAGCCTTGACAAACTGCCGTAGGTAGGCGAGGTGAACGATGCAACGATGCAAAGGCTCCAATATTGCACCCTTTTTGAAACCTATCATATTGGTTGTTGGTCTTTTTGGTGTATCTTGGTGCTTGGGCGGAGCGTTTGCAGACAGCGATAAGAAGGCAAGGTACGCCCCCGCAGCTAGCGAAAGCCCTCCTCATGAAAGCTAGCGCCAAATATTGCGCCCTGTGTTCACTCATAGTTATGACGTACCTGTGCTGAGAACAAGGCCGCGATTTTGATTTCCCGCAATCGGCTCCCGTATTCCAATGAGGCCGGAATGTAAAAATAAAAACTCGTACAGCGCGGTGATAGGCGAAAAAAAAGTTGGTAATCGTTTTTACTAGACCGCTCATGTTGATGACTCTAACTTCCTGATCTGACCACAACTACACATCCTGCCAGATAAAGGTAAGGTCACGTGGCAGAAAATTAATAACTTATAGACAGTGGCGTACCAACTACTGCTCGAGTGGGGGGAGGGGGGGGGGGCAAACCGCAAACCACTTGCTCCTCTCTCTCTCTCGCTATATACAGGTGTTTCAGCGAACATTTTCAAAAATTTATTAAGGTTGCCTGTGGCAGATAGCATAATTCTAGTAGTAATGAGGTGGTCTACTCGAAGAGGCGGACATTACTGGCACAAATAATTGAAATGCATAATCGACTAATTAACAAAAATTCACTAATTAAGTTTTAAAATAATTACCTGATGGCCCTTATTGCAATCTACAAATTGTAGCCATGGAGTTCGCGAAGCTTATCCACTTTGAAATAATTCTCAGGATGACACCAGTTTTCGAGATATTAATTTCCCGAACTTTGCGGAGAAATGCATTGGCATTCCAGTTAATTTTGAGCTTCAATGCATGAAGTGACGTTTTGTTAAGAACCTAACTGGAACGCCAATGCATTTCTCCGCGAAGTTCTGGAATTAATATCTCGAAACTGGTGTCATCCCGAGAATTCGTTCCAAGTGGATCAGCCTTGCGAACTCCACGGCTACAATTTGTAAATTGCAATATCGGCCATCAGGCAATTAGTTAAAAACTTAATTAGTTAATTTCTGTTAATTATTTCATTATGCATTTCAATTTTTGTGCAAGTAAGGTCCGCCTTTTCGAGTAGACCAGCTCATCAACTAGAATTGTGCTATCTGCCACAGGCATCTTTAAGAATTTTTGAAAGTGTTCGCTGAAACACCCTGTATATTATAATTGCAAATTACTATTATATTATGTGATAGAGCCCGGAAAAGGCGTCTGTTACTTATTTTTATGGCCTATTTATCAATCGCACATGGTGAACCATGAGGGCCCGAGAAATTATTTTAATTTGCATTTATTTCTTGGAACTATACAAAATTCAAGATGATGCAGGTACTAAGGCAATGAGTGCCTCACAGAGGTCCCTGATCCCGCACTGTAGCAGCAGTACGGCGCGCAATAATAAAAAAGCACATTTGCTACACACAATTTTAATATTAGACAAATAATTCTACTTGGTGTTGAAGCCTACAGCACGAATGTATCTATAGTTAACGTAATAGTATATTGTTGAGGTCATACGCAACAAATACAATACACTTAAATTACTTGCAATATTCACAAGAAAAAAAAGACAGCAGATATGTGCGACCTTGGAGAATTACTACCCCATTTCCAGCGAAGCTGTTTCTTTCGAGCAGTTGCAATAAACGTTTCAGTTTCCTGTAATTATATCGCATGCTTGAAACGTTGCCCGTATATGACTGTTCCGTTTGAAACCATGCCCCACGTGTAATGTTTTGGAGCTCTTCGTGCTGGGATAATTTTTAAAAAGCCAGTAATTCATTAACACCCATGTTACTATCGCCAGAACATTTACCATAGGGTTCCAGAGTAGCGGTCTCAATTCTGCCCCACTCGTTAGACACGCTCATAACGCTTTAGAGCGCTTGCATAGGGAATTTATTGATTACCTATCTGTTTTAAGCTTTACCTACACATCACCCATTACCTGGTCCTTACAGTTACCAAAATAAAGAAGCTGCCTTTTTCAGTTCAGTGAGAACACCAGGCGAGCCTAATATATCACGCAAGAAAAAGAAGGGAGTTCAAGAATTATTCGTACGCTTCAAATAAGCCACTAACGTTAGAAATTCGCGGCACAATGCATTTAAAAGTGCTGCTTATTCTTCAATGTATAACATTTCTGAAACGCAGAGTTGTCTTGGGACATTGGGAAATCTGAGTAAAGATTTGCCGGGGTTCAACGCGGTTAAACCAAGTTAAACTACACTGCTCAGCGCGGTCAGCAACTACCGCATCTGCAATTGCACCACAATATAACACAGACGCTGCTCGGCGCGGCAGCAGCAGCGAGCGAATTGACCTTCATGCTGCGTCTCGCTTCAACGCGAACTAAGCGTGAAAGCACAGCGCATACGAAGCTACCAGGCAATCGGCGCACTTTGTCCACATCCCAGATCGCTTTCAGATATGGCGGGGCGTAAGCAGCAGCCGCCGGTAGTGGTAGTCCCAGTTTGACCTTTGCTGAGCTTGAAGGTCAGATTTGCGGAACCAGGCGTTTTCTGGGTTTGTATCTGGAGTAGTAGAGCTATCGCTCCAATAAGCCGTAGTGTGATATTTTCAAATGCTTGCTTGCGATGTTTCAAAACTGTGTTTGATCAACACGCATTTACCATCGTACATAAACTTGGCGTGTTGTTCCCCTTAAGTTACTGCAAAAGGCGCATTTAACCAACTCATTTGAAACATCCCCTACACATGCATTACCCACACCATGCCCCTAGCTTTACCCAGATATAAACAAGATGTCTTGTTTAGCTCACCGAGGACACCAGAGAAACAAATTACGAATCTCATATGATGCACAAGAAGCACATGGAAAAATAAGGGTTTAGTAATTATTTGCAGTAATTCCATTTAAAGCAGGAACGTGAATGTTTAGCAACTCATCTCACTCGAAATTCTACATATTCTGACAAAATTTCAAGTTCTTATAACGTGCAGTTGTTTTATGAGTCCGGAAAACATTTACATTTGTGGCAGTATGGCACCCTGGAATTCTTGAATGAGTAACTTTCTACAAACTCTGTAATGAACCTACACAGAATAAACATTTATCACTCTTCACTCAGAACATTGCTTCATACTTAGAAGAAATATAAGCAACGTTCGTCGCATAGTTTGCCGAGGATACCGGAAAAAACACCTAAATGCCGTGCATAACGCATAAAATTGCGAGATGGTTTAAGAAAACGAGCACTCGCCAACCGAAAAACCAAAAGGAAAACGAGAATGTTTTTGGCGTTCTTGCACCCAATACGGGTGCCTTGTTCACATGAACGAGGTACCATGACGGTCTTTATTATATACATGATGAATGACGTAATGTGTTTGCGTATAGCTCAGGGGGAGTCCCCGTGTCCGGTCAATTGTACGTGCCGTAGATTATCTGCAAAATGATTCATGGACAAGCGGGAGAATTTCTTCTCATTTTCAATGAGAGAGAGAGAAATAAACGTTTATTTTCCGAAACGGTAATCCGAGTCAGGACCCGGTTCACCCTAGGTGGGAGGATTCCTTATTCCAGGAACCCTCCGGCTTGGGCTGCCTCCTTGGCCCGGGCGACAAGACTGCGTTGATCGTCCAGGTCGTCAGAGGAAAGCTTCGCCTCCCACGTTTCAGTGGTGTAGAGAAGTGCGCTGAGTTGGGTTGCTCCTCGTGTCTTGTGTCGTCTTGTTGAGCTTGTGAGTTGGGGTCTGGGGATGTGTCACGCAGTGGGCAATCCTGGACCATGTGTTTGCAGGGTGTCTGGGACGTCACAGTGGGTGCATGAGTATGAGTACTGTGTAGGATATAGTCTGTGCATGATTATTCCGTGTACATAGGTGTTTGTCTGTAGGCGGCGGAGGATGACTTGTTCCTCTTTGCTCAGCTTCTTGTGTGGTGATGGATACGTTCTTCTGCTGAGTCGGTGGTGTTGCAGAATCTCCGAGAACTTTAGAGCGATGTCGTTGTCTTTTCGATGACGGAAGTCGATTTCCAATCAATACCGTGTCCTGTTTTTTCCTGATGCTCTGGCAGTGCGTTTGACACAGTGTGCCACTTGGTTACATCATTGCGGCGCTGGTATAGCCTTCCTTTTAAGTTCCCAGTTTAGCCTATATATTTTGCATTCCGCTTTTATGCTCCACTGCTGTCGCACGAAAACTTGAGCTGAAGACTTCCTCGACAATGGCTATCCCGACCAACCTATAACGACGGAAAAAGGCGTGCTGCTCACCCTCCTGCCAGAGCAAGTACAAGGAAGCGGGCTTCACTTCTTTAGGCACGACGGTGAGCGAGTCATTTCAAGGATTTTAAAAGGTTACGAAGGCGAATCTGCCATATCTCTACAAGCAAATAACGCAGCAACTCGTGAGAGTGAAAGGCCATCTCAAAAAAGAAATTACCCTGGCATCGTTCTAAAAAAATTCGTGCCAAGACTGCCAGGCGTGCTATAAGGCGGAATGGGGAACTTAAAAACAAGCCTACAACAGCACCGCAATGATGTAGCCAAAGGGTACAGGGTGTCAAGCGCACCGGCGGAGCATCACGAAAAACACAGTAATGATTGGCAATCGGCTTCCGTCACCGAAAAGAAGAAATTAAATTTTGCTTCAGCTATGTTGGTGGAAAGTGTTGGCTTTCAAAGTGGGGGGGGGGGGGGGCAAGTGCCCCTGCTAGATACGCCTATGCTAATAGATCATTAATTTAGTGGAGGCATGATGCAACATAGGTTATCAATTCACATCTTTCACTTGAACTGAGCAGCCTACGTGTTATGGGCAATCAGGTTGTCCTTTAAATTCTAGTGAATTCAATTAGCGAGCAGCTGTGGAGGCGAAATTAATGTGCACGTGGTGAATGCTGTTTTTTCTGTTCACTGTACCCCGCAGTTTCTCAAGATCGTGTAATTAGCACGTTTGAAGTCTTGTTCAAGCCATAACAAGTCGAATTCACACTGCCACGTGCCTTAGTTAGGGTACTTTCGGTTATGCTATGTACAACCCACAAACGGTTCTGCCGCTTGTGTCTACTGCACGAGAAATAGTCCTCCGAAATCCTGGCGTAGGAATCAAGAATAGCAGAAAGCGAACTCTATGTTGTCATTTTCACTTTATCACGTCTGAAAGTGTTGCAAATGCAGTGGCTTTCGAAAAAAAGAACATGTGCATACGCGCTGCAGGACTACCGAAAGATATCGCGCTAGTTCTTGCAAACTTGGTTAGACCCGCAGTAACGACGATGCATTTTCGGTTGTACTCACGCACAGT